>NC_050099.1:116111963-116364463 GCF_902167145.1 Zea mays
CTAGTGATGGGGAACATATACTTGTCCGAGGTTGATGACGAACCTTCAGGGCTTGCCATGGTCTATGTTGTGGCCATGAATTTACCAAAGCTGGGCATCAATGTTGGTCACATGTTTTTTATTTATGAAAGAGATAAAAAACAAGGCAACACAAATCAAAAGATTCTCCCTTCACCCATTTGTTATCCTTGGAAGACTAACAACTGGGAGAAGGTGTATAAAGATCATAACAACTTGATATTTTAATCCAATCTAATCCTATTCATTTTTGTTGTTCGATATTTCATGTTGAAAAAATTGATTACATATGTACCTTTGGCGTTACAAAGCAAGGTACAAAGACAAGATTAAATAGCTTCGAAGTCTAAGCGAATGGGTTATCCCTTAGACTTTTAAAAAATACCCCTATGCATAGCACTATGGTTCTATTTATAGTGGAGAGATACAACTTCGTATAAAATTACAAACATATCCATAAATCCTATACATATGAGCTACAAATCTTGTAAGGCTAATGTCGACTTTTCCTCTCTCGTACCGCGCCAACCAATCTTTTGGAATCTTCTTGCCCCTTCTGCTTCGTGAGTTAGCGCTTCGGAGACGATGCTTTTTCTCCCGTTCGTCCTATTCAGTAGTAAATCTATCGAGGCTAAAGTTGATTAGCTTTGTCACTTCCTTATATGTTGTTGTAGACGAAGTTTGAGTTCGCTACATGTTAAAAAATACTTGGAGCATGTTTAACTGTTGGTACAATGTTTCGAGGACCTTTGGCTAGGGAGGCCCCCAATAGGTCTCTGGTAAACAATCATAGCATGAGTTCATGAATCTCCTTAGGACTAATTCCTAGAGATGGACTTCTTGTGTAGCCAATTATAGAACTCTTTCGGTGCAATTTCTAATAGCTAAGATGGTAAAAGAGTTGATCCATTTCAAGAATTTGTCTATGAAAACTATTTGTGCACATAGTTGAATTGATCCCCGAATTCCTAGTGGTGGTATGTAACACCTCAAAATCCTATTTTGAAATTTAGGAATGATTCTTTAAAAGTATAAGAATTAAAATGCCCTTAGTAAGTGTTTTGTTCCCTTTGAAAAATTCTCATTCCCTAAAAAGAACAAATAGTAATATCAAAATATTAACCTAGACCTAACCTTTGAAAACTAGAGTTTGACTTAGATAATAATAATAATAATAATAATAATAATAATAATAATAATAATAATAATAATAATATGAAAAGACCTTTAGTTATCTAATGGTGTGAATTATTCCTTACTAAATTATATGTTTTAAAGCATTTTACTTAAAAGGAATAGAGCAATAAACAAATAAATAAAAAATATAGATTTCCCTTGCATCCATGGTGAGTATTTTTAATTCTGCATCTGATAAAGTGTTTGAAATCCACAACCAAATTTTAATGTGGAATTCAAAACTAAAGTAGAAAAGAAATAAAAAAGAAGAAAGCTCACCTCTACTCGTTGGGCCAATCTCCATGTCCCGGCCCAGCTAAAACCGCGATCTCCATTCGCTCTGTGGGCCTCGTGACCGGCCCAGCCTCGCACCTGCCAGCCCGTGTGGGCGCCGCGCTCGCATGTATCGCTGCCTGGCGGGGCCCGCCAGTCGGCCACCGTCCGCATCACCCCTCGCCCACTGCCAGCAAGGCCCGCATGACAACTTCTTCCCTTGTAATAGGTACGCAACAGACTCGAACTCATCTCCCAGATGCGAAATAGAATGCGCATAAGCCCCGGCCAGATAGTTTCCTCCTATCCGATCCTTACCCCATGCGCGTGCATGAATGTCTGTGTCGGCGATCCTTATATGTTCACCTGCGATCCTCTTCGTACATCATGTGCCTAGCACCGAGCGATTCGCCGCCGAGGACCATGCGAGCCATGATGAAGTGAGGATCGCCGCCATGATCAAACCACCTGAGGGCTTGTTCGGTTATTCCCAATACACATGGATTGGATGGGATTGGAAAAAATTGTGAAGAAATTTGATTTGTTTGGGTTTCAAACCCATCCAATCCCACTCAATTCACATGGATTGAGAGCTAACCGAACAAGCCCTGAATGTGGCAGCTCAACCATCATATTGTGGCCGAAGGCGCTCTCCTAGTCACGTAGAACATGTACGTGATATCAGCCGGACGTGAGAAGCAGTGGTGCAGAGGTAATTTCCTCGTCAGAGAGGTGGGCGCCGACACAGACCACACTGCTCGGTGGGCAGTGGACGTCGCAGATCCATCATGGGTAAAAACATCCCTGTTTGAGTCACCATATGCTCCGTGCATTACTTAGCACCTGTCATTTGGGAGTTTGAGCATATAACGCCTCGAATTTGAGAGTTCAATTTTTCTTTCTCCAATACTCACTAAATTCAGGCGTTACCTTTCCTCTTTCCTTTTCTTCTCGCTATGCTTTGTTCTTTTTCAAATATTATAGCGAGATTTAGCTCGAGACCTTGTGTGAGAAAACCCTAAAAATATATTCCTCGGTTGTTGCATCATGCCGGACCATGATTTTCTTGCTTGTGGTTGAGTGATTGGTGAAAAGCATTCTCGGAGTGGAACTTAGAGCTAAATGGGAAAATTAGGAAAAGAATAAAAAAGGAGAATTTCTCTCTCTCCCCCCCCCTTTTGGGCCGGCTTCCAGCCGCGGCCCAGCCGGCGCCCCGCCCCTCCCCTCCCCGTCGTGGGCCCCGCTAGGCGGCCCAGCCGACCCACGGCCCAGCGCCCCGCCGCATCCCCCCCCCCGCGCAGCACGCGGTAAAAACAGCCGCCGCCGCCACCCCTGGTGGGGCCCGCCAGTCAGCCCCACCCCCTCCCCAAACTGCCTCCCTCTTTCTCTCTCTCCCCTATACCCCTCGCGCACGTCTCCTTCTTCCCATTGTAGCTCGTTTCCCCCTCCCCTCCACCTCGACGCCGGCCTCGCCCCCCGCGGTAAGCCCCCTCCCACCTCTTCCCCTCGCCCATCCCCTCCTTCCCTTCCCCGGCCGCGGCGCCGTTCGGCCCGACGCGGCGCGTCCGCCTCGCCCAGCCCCTGGCGCGCGGCTCGACCCCCGCCCCGCCTCGTCCCTGCCCCGGCGCGGCTTCTCCGCGCGCCTCAGCCCGCGTCGCCCTGGCGCGCCCGCTCCCGCCCCGCCTCTCCCCGCGGCCTGGCACGCGCGTCCACGGTGGCGCGGCCCGGCCACCGCGCCCCGGTGCGCTCGGCCCCCTCCCCGCGGCGCGGCCCACCCGGCACGCTCCCCTGGCGCCGCCGCGGCTTGCCCAGCTCGGTGCGGCGGCCCGACGTGCCCCAGCCCCCAGCGCGCGGCCTCGTCTGGGCGCGCGACCTCACCCCTGTCTCGGCCCCTCCCCGCGCAGCGGTCGCTGCGGCGCGGCGTGGCGCACCCGCCCCTGCCCGCGGCGCCCGGTGTGCTCACCCGGCGTGCGGGCGCCCGACTCGTGTGCCCCGGCACGGCTTGGAGCTCGGCCCGGCATGCCTATGGCGCGCGGCCTTGAGCTCGGCCAGCGAGCGGCCCCCAGCGTTCGGCCCCGGCGTGGCCCGACGCTGCTCGCGGCGGCCTTGCCCAGGCGCAGCTCGCGGTGACCCGGCGCGACATCGTGGTGCGCAGGTTGCCCAGCGCGGCCCCGCCCTGCGCACGGCGTCTTGGCGCGGTTCGTCGTGCTCTCGGCGCGACGCGTAGCTCCCTACCATGTTCGTGACGTGCCCGTCTACCCCTAGCCACCCGTCTACCCCCCTTTATTTTATGCACGTCGATCATGTTATTTATATTAATGAAATGGAACTCTACTCAGAAATTGATCACGTTAGTTATCTCATGTAGTTAATCATTGACTTCGTTTAATGTCGACCAATTGAAAATAGTTGTAACTCTATTAGTGCATGTGATTAATACCTGTTAGTATGGCTAGGTAGAACTAGATGAAGTAATGATTAATTATACACCTACCTGTAATACGCTTTGACTATAGCTTTAACCACTACGAGACCTTCCTTCTTCTCTTTCTAGTAGTTGCGAATGCAAATCGTATATCATATTTTATGCATATTTAACTTATCTGCTCTCTTGTATGGTGTACTGTTTATTTCCTAATGCAAAGAGATGGATGTATGTTTGCGCTCGCATAGATAACAGTCTGGTTGAGGAGTCCGAAGAACTCGCAGGAGAAGCCCCTGAGCAGCAGCTGGTTGGTGGAGGCAAGTGTCCCTTGACCCACTTATGCCCAATACATTCCTTAATTCACTTTCCGCATTTACACAGTTTATACCTAAGGATTGACTAGCTTTTGTTATCCATGTCCTTGTTTACCTATTTGGGTTGGATTATTATGGTTTAGCTTTATGCTAGTGCTTAACATTAATTAATGAACATGATGAGATTTATTTATGATAAGTTGTTTTCCCTCTTATTTATGATGATATACTTGTGGCAATTAAGGGGACTCGAGTGGTTTATCGAGTGCCTCTTCGTAAGGACCTGTTCGTTGGATGACCGCCCGGGAAAACAGTGCAACCATGAGGGTGGAATGGGACGCCCTTAGCTGAATAATTAGAGGAACCGGTGTGTAGTTCGCTTCGCCGTCGTGCCGTTAATGGGGCTCGGTGTATGCGGCTCGCTCTGCCATGGTTGGTTTGCCCCTTGGGGAGGAGTGCGGTGCATTTAGGAAACCTAACGGGCGGCTACAACCCCATGAAATCTTTGTAAAGGCTACATAGTGATACCCTGCTGGGTCACCTTGGTAGTGATCAATGGAGAGTCATGATCTCCGGGCAGAAAGGGCGTCACGACTTGTGGGTAAAGTGCGCAACCTCTGCAAAGTGTTATGAACTGATATATCAGTCGTGCTCGTAGTTATGAGGGGCCAAGGGAGCTCCATTGATTAGTGATACTTGATCAGAGATGTTTGGATTACAGGTGGTGATGAGAATTATGGTTTTGGTATTGACTATGGTAATGGTAAGTGGTATTCTTTCCGTTTGGAAAGGGTACATTTGGGTTAATAACTTGGGTTAATACTAAAATCTGGCTCTCTCTACTAGTAATAATAATCTGACAAACTAAAAGCAACTGCTTGACTTACCCCCACATAAAGCTAGTCCACTACAGCCAAACACGACATTTGCTGAGTATGTTGATGTGTACTCACCCTTGCTCTACACACCAAACCCCCCCCTTCCCCAGGTTGTCTGCGTTGCAACCACTGCTAAGGAGAAGATGAATCCGTGGAGGAAGACTTCTAGGAGTTCCAAGATTATGACGAGTTCTAGGCGTGGGTTAGCGGCAACCCCTAGTCGGCTGCTTGTGAAGGCCGCGTGTATCTACGTTTCGTTTTCGCACTTTGATTATTGTTAAAGCCTATGTGGATGTCTCAGACATATTGATGTAATCAACTATTATACCTTCTTTTATGTTATTATTTTAGCACTGTGTGATGATGTCAAGTTATGTAACTGCTGTGTACGTGAATTGCTGATCCTGGCACGTACATGGTTCGCATTCGGTTTGCCTTCTAAAACTGGGTGTGACAGAGCACTTGGAGAGCTTATCGACAGACACCAGCCATGGCCACCGCCGTATGAGGCGTGGGGCCACCACATGACGCCTTCGTGGGGGGGGAGTTGGTCTTCGAACCGACCGTGGGTGGTCTGGATTAGAAGCCACCATACCATATCGCTACGACTGATCGCGACCGTTGATTATGAGGGTGGGTGATGATCTGAGCATTTTAAAATAAGAGCCGTAAATTCCCAATCTATGACCACCATCATGTACTAGTTCGTAGTGGATGAAGTCTAATCAGGACGCTTGGTTTAGGATCAAACGGTCATAACATGTCCATACCCCCTTGTCGCAACAGAAGTATAAAAGAGCCCGTGGCATTTATCAAAATAAAACCTATCGTCCTCTTTAGTTCTAAGGGTACTACGCTGGGGTCCTAGAATTTACAAAATTGCCCCTAGCATTCAAAAAAGGGACATTTACATTCCACCCACTACTCTAGACGTGTTGCTCAGTTCTACCCCCGTCCAAATTCTGTACTCAGTTTTCCCTCCCACCTGCACACTTCCCTCATCAATCACCTCACGGCGGCATTTCCTTCCGTCAACGTTCTTACAGGTGGGTCCGAAGCCTTACACGTGGGACCCGTCCACACTTTCCTCTTCTCTTCCCCCAAATCGAAATCGAGTTCCCCAAATCGAAATCGAACAGCACGCACCAGGCGGCTCCCCTCCACCACGCCTCCCTCGAGCGGCTCCCCTCCACCGTGCCTCCCTCGAGCTGTGCGGCTCGACGACTCTCCGACGAGCGTGGAGGTGAGTTGCCGCGGTGAGCTTCCGCACCGGCGCTGCGACCCGGCGGGCGAGCTCGACGCATTGAAAGTCGCCTAGAGGGGGGGGGGGGGTGAATAGGCAAATCTGAAATTTATAACTTAAAAAACAAGCTACAAGCCAGGGTTAGCGTTAGAAATAAAACTGAGTCCGAAAGAGAGGGCGAAAAGAAATCAACCAAAGAAATAGAGCGGATGACACGGTGATTTGTTTTACCGAGGTTCGGTTCTTGCAAACCTACTCCCCATTGAGGTGGTCACAAATACTGGGTCTCTTTCAACCCTTTCCCTCTCTCAAACGGTCACCTAGACCGAGTGAGCTTCCTTCCTTGATTTCCCGGGTCACTTAGACCCCGCAAGGACCACCACACAATTGGTGTCTCTTGCTTCGCTCACAAGGCTTTGAGAGTAAGAATGAGAGAAAGAAGAAAGCCAACCAAGCAACAAGAGCAATAAAAGAACACAAGCCGATCTTCTCACAAGTCCTAAAAACTAGAGTTGAATTGTGGACTTTGATTTGATCGGAGGCTTTGATTTGTGTCTTGGAGTGTTTGAGTATTGCTCTTGTATTGGATGAGGAGTAGTGAATGCTTGGATGCCTTGAATGGTGGTGGTTGGGGGTATTTATAGCCCCAACCACTAAAACAGCCGTTGGGGAGGGTTGTTGTCGATGGGCGCACCGGACAGTCTGGTGCGCCAGCCACGTCACCCAACCGTTAGGGTTCTGACGGTTTCGACCGTTGGAGCTCTGACATCTTGGTGCACCAGACAGTCCAGGGCCGCACCAGACAGCTACTGTTCTGTGTCCGGTGCGCCTCTGGCGCCTACTCTGACTTCTGTCGCGAACTGTAGCCCTGTCAGGACACTGTGCAGTCGACCGTTGCGCTAATAGCCGTTGCTCCGCTTGGTGCACCAGATAGACCGGTGGCACAATGGACAGTTCGGTGAATTATAGCGGAGTGCGCCTGGAGAAACCAGAAGGTGAAGAGTTTGAGGTCGATCCACCCTGGTGCACCGGACACTGTCCGGTGCGCCAGACCAGGGTTCTCTTTGGTTTCTTTTGCTCCTTTCTTTTGAACCCTAACTTTGATCTTTTTATTGGTTTGTGTTGAACCTTTGGCACTTGTAGAACATATAATCTAGAGCAAACTAGTTAGTCCAATAATTTGTGTTGGACATTTCAACCACCAAAATCATTTAGGAAAAGGTTTGACCCTATTTCCCTTTCAATCTCCACCTTTTTGGTGATTGATGCCAACGCAAACCAAAGCAAATATTTAAGTGCAGAATTGAACTAGTTTGCATAAAGAAGTGCAAAGGTTGCTTTCTTTCTTTTAATATTTTGGACCACACTTGCACCACTTGTTTTGTTTTTGCAAATTCTTTTGGAAAATCTTTTCAAAGTCCTTTTGCAAATAGTCAAAGGTATATGAATACGTTTGTAAGAAACATTTTCAAGATTTGAAATTTTCTCCCCCTGTTTCAAATGCATTTCCTTTGACTAAAACAAAACTCCCCCTCAATGAAATTCTCCTCTTAGTGTTCAAGAGGGTTTTAGATATCAATTTTGAAAGAGGTCATACCAATTTGAAATTATATCAAAAATAAGATACTAATTGAAAAACTTCTTTAATACCAATTGAAAGACTGCTTAAAAACTTTTTGAAAATTGGTGGTGGTGCGGTCCTTTTGCTTTGGGCTAATACTTTCTCCCCCTTTGGCATGAATTGAAAAAAAACAGATACTTTGTGAGTGAAATATGAGCCCTTTATACTTTCTCCCCAATGGTATTAGTAATAAGAGTGAAGATTATACCAAAGTGGAGAGCGGTGCGGAGTGACGGCGAAGGGTAAATAACACCGATAGAGTGGAGTGGAAGCCTTGTCTTCGCCGAAGACTCCTTTTCCCTTTCAATCTATGACTTATTATAGAAATACACTTGAAAGCACATTAGTTATAGACATAAAAGAGATATGATCAAAGGTATATAAATGAACTATGTGTGTAAAGTGTTAATCAAAGTTCCGAGAATCAAGAATGTTTAGCTCATTCCTAAGTTTGGTAAAGGTTTTCTCATCTAATGGCTTGGTAAAGATATCGGCTAATTGTTGTTTGGTGCTAACATAAGCAATCTCGATATCCCCCCTTTGTTGGTGATCCCTTAAAAAGTGATACCGAATGGCTATGTGCTTAGTGCGGCTGTGTTCAACGGGATTATCCGCCATGCGGATTGCACTCTCATTATCACATAGGAGAGGTACTTTGCTCAATTTGTAGCCATAGTCCTTAAGAGTTTGCCTCATCCAAGGAAATTACGCGCAACAATGGCCTGCGACAATATATTTGGTTTCGGTGGTAGAAAGAGCTACTGAATTTTGTATCTTTGAAGCCCAAGACACCAGGGATCTTCCCAAGAACTGACAAGTCCCTGATGTGCTCTTTCTATCAATTTTACACCCTGCCCAATCAGCACATGAATAACCTATTAGATCAACGGTGGATCCCTTGGGGTACCAAAGACCAAACTTAGGTGTATGAACTAAATATCTCAAGATTCTTTTCACGGCCCTAAGGTGTACTTCCTTAGGATCGGCTTGGAATCTTGCACACATGCATACGGAAAGCATAATATCCGGTCAAGATGCACATAAATAGATTAAAGATCCTATCATCGACAGATATACCTTTTGATCTACGGATTTACCTCCCGTGTCGAGGTCGAGATACCCATTGGTTCCCATGGGTGTCTTGATGGGTTTGACATCCTTCATTCCAAACTTGGTGAGTATGTCTTGAATATACTTGGTTTGGCTGATGAAGGTGCCCTCTTGGAGTTGCTTGACTTGAAATCCTAAGAAATACTTAAACTCCCCCATCATAGACATCTCGAATTTTTGAATCATTATCCTACTAAACTATTCACAAGTAGATTTGTTAGTAGACCCAAATATGATATCATCAACATAAATTTGGCATACAAACAAATCATTTGCATTGATTTTAGTAAAGAGTGTAGGATCGGCTTTACCAACTTTGAAGCCATTAGTGATAAGAAAATCTCTTAGACATTCATACCATGCTCTTGGGGCTTGCTTAAGCCCATAGAGCGCCTTTGAGAGCTTATAGACATGGTTAGGGTACTCATTATCTTCAAAGCCGGGAGGTTGCTCAACATAGACCTCTTCCTTGATTGGTCCATTGAGGAAGGCACTTTTCACGTCCATTTGGTAAAGCTTAAAGCCATGGTAAGTAGCATAGGCAAGTAATATGTGAATTGATTCAAGCCTAGCTACGGGTGCATAGGTTTCATCGAAATCCAAGCCTTCGACTTGCGAATATCCCTTGGCCACAAGCTGGGCTTTGTTCCTTGTCACCACACCATGCTCATCTTGCTTGTTGCGGAATACCCATTTGGTTCCTACAACATTTTGGTTAGGACATGGAACAAGATGCCATACCTCATTCCTTGTGAAGTTGCTGAGTTCCTCTTGCATTGCCAACACCCAATCCGAATCTCTTAATGCATCTTCCACCCTGTATGGCTCAATAGAAGACACAAAAGAGTAATGTTCACAAAAGTGTGTGACACGAGATCGAGTGGTTACCCCCTTATGAATATCACCGAGGATGGAGTTCACGGGGTGATCTCGTTGTATCGCTTGGTGGACTCTTGGGTGTGGCGGTCTTTGATCCTGCTCTTCTTGATCATCTTCCCTATCATTATCATCTCCCGCTTGATCATTGTCCTCTTCTTGAGGTGGCTCATCCTCTTGATCTTCATTGTCATCATCTTGAGCTTGATTCTCATCTTGGGCTGGTGGAGATGCTTGCATGGAAGATGACGGTTGATCTTGTGCTTGTGGAGGCTGTTCGGATTCCTTAGGACACACATCCCCAATGGACATGTTCCTTAGCGTGACGCACAGAGCCTCTTCATCATCTAGCTCATCAAGATCAACTTGCTCCACTTGGGAGCCATTAGTCTCATCAAACACAATGTCACAAGAAACTTCAACTAATCCAATGGATTTGTTGAAGACTCTATATACACTTGTGTTTGAGTCATAACCAAGAAAAAAGCCTTCTACAGCCTTAGGAGCAAATTTGGATTTTCTACCTCTTTTAACAAGAATAAAACATTTGCTACCAAAGACTCTAAAATATGAAACATTGGGCTTTTTACCGGTGAGGAGTTCATATGATGTCTTCTTGAGGATTCGGTGCAGGTAGAGCTGGTTGATGGAGTAGCAGGCGGTGTTAATTGCCTCAGTCCAAAACCGGTCTAGAGTCTTATACTCATCAAGCATGGTCCTCGCCATGTCAAGTAGAGTTCTATTCTTCCTCTCCACTACACCATTTTCTTGAGGTGTGTAGGGAGAAGAGAACTCATGCTTGATGCCCTCTTCCTCAAAAAAACCTTCAATTTGAGAGTTCTTGAACTTCGTCCCATTGTCGCTTCTTATTTTCTTGATCCTTAATCCGAACTCATTTTGAGCTCGTCTCAAGAATCCCTTTAAGGTTTCTTGGGTCTGAGATTTTTCCTGTAAAAAGAATACCCAAGTGAAGCGAGAATAATCATCCACAATTACAAGACAATACTTACACCCGCCGATGCTTATGTAAGCGATCGGGCCGAATAAACCCATGTAGAGTAGCTCAAGCGGCCTGTCGGTCGTCATGATGTTCTTGTGTGGATGATGGGTACCAACTTGCTTTCCTGCTTGACATGCGCTACAAACCCTATCTTTCTCAAAATGAACATTTGTTAGTCCCAAAATGTGTTCTCCCTTTAGAAGCTTGTGAAGATTCTTCATCCCAACATGGGCTAGTCGGCGATGCCAGAGCCAACCCATGTTAGTCTTAGCAATTAAGCAACTATCAAGTTCAGCTCTATCTAAATCAACTAAGTATAGCTGACCCTCTAATACTCCCTTAAATTCTACTGAATCATCACTTCTTCTAAAGACAGTAACACCTATATCCGTAAAAAGACAATTGTAGCCCATTTTGCATAATTGAGAAACTGAAAGCAAATTGTAATCTAAAGAATCTACAAGAAAGACATTGGAAATGGAATGGTCAGGTGATATAGCAATTTTACCAAGTCCTTTGACCAAACCTTGATTTCCATCCCCGAATGTGATAGCTCTTTGGGAATCATCATTTTTCTCGTAGGAGAACATCCTTTTCTCCCCTGTCATATGGTTTGTGCATCCGCTATCAATGATCCAACTTGAGCCCCCGGATGCATAAACCTACAAAACAAGTTTAGGCCTTGTTCTTAGGTACCCAAACGGTCTTGGGTCCTTTCACATTAGAAACAAGCACCTTGGGTACCCAAACACAAGTCTTGGAGCCCTTGTGTTTTCCCCCAACATATTTGGCAACTACTTTTCCTGATTTGTTAGTAAGCACATAAGCAGCATCAAAAGTCTTAAATGAAATGTTATGATCATTTGATGCAACAGAAGATTTCTTTTTAGGCATTTTAACATGGGTAGAATGCCTAGAGCTAGAAACCTCATTCTTATACATAAAAGCATGATGGGAAACAAAATGAGTCTTCTTAGCATGAATTCTCCTAATCTTGTGCTCAGGATAACCAGCAGGATATAAAATGTAGCCCTCGTTATCCTGAGCCATGGGAGCCTTGCCTTTAACAAAATTGGACAATCTCTTAGGGGCATTAAGCTTGACATTGTCTCCCTATTGGAAGCCAATGCGATCCTTGATGCCAGGGCGTCTTCCATTATAGAGCATGTTTCTAACAAATTTAAATTTTTCATTTTCTATCTCATGCTCATTAATTTTACTAGTTAGTTGTGCTATGTGATCATTTTGTTGTTTAATTAAAGCTAGGTGATCATGAATAGCATCAACATTAACATCTCTACATCTAGTGCAAATAGAGACATGACTAACAGTAGATGCAGAGGGTTTGCATGCATTTAATTCATCAATCTTAGCATGTAACATGGCATTCTCATTTCTAAGATTGGAAATAGAATCATTGCAAACATTTAAATCTTTAGCCTTAGAAATTAGTTTATCATTCTCAATCTTGAGGCTAGAAATTGATTCATTCAACTTGTCAATCTTAGTAATCAAACTAGCATTATTATTTTTAAGGTTGACAAGATAATCATCACAAACATTTAATTTCTCAACCTTAGCAATTAATTTGGCATTTTCAATTCTAAGGTTAGAGATAGTGTCATGGCAAATGCTAAGCTCACTAGTTAATTTTTCACACTTCTCTAATTCCTGAGCATAAGCATTTTTCACCTTAACATGTTTTTTGTTTTCCTTAATAAGGAATTCCTCTTGGCTATCCAAGAGTTCATCCTTCTCATGAATAGCACCTATCAATTCATTCAATTTTTCCTTTTGTTGCATGTTTAGGTTGGCCAAAAGAGCAAGTAAATCATCCTCATCTTCACTAGAGCTACCCTCATTACTAGATGTTGTATATTTAGTGGAGGCTCTAGATTTTACCTTCTTATTTTTGCCGTCCTTTGCCATGAGGCACTTGTGGTCGACGTTGGGGACGAGGAGTCCCTTGTTGACGGCAATGTTGGCGGCATCCTCGTCAGAGGAGGAGTCGGTGGAGCTCTCGTCGGAGTCCCATTCCCGACATACGTGAGCATCGCCGCCCTGCTTCTTGTAGTATTTCTTCTTTTCCTTCCTGTTTCCCTTCTTGTCGTCGCCCTTGTCACTATCACTTGATATAGGTGAAAGTCACCTAGAGGGGGGGTGAATAGGCAAATCTGAAATTTACAAACTTAAAGCACAAATACAAGCCGGGGTTAGTGTTAGAAATATAAACGAGTCCGAAAGAGAGGGTGAAAAATAAATCATAAGCGAATAAGAGCGGATGACACGGTGATTTGTTTTACCGAGGTTCGGTTCTTGCAAACGTACTCCCCGTTGAGGTGGTCACAAAGACCGGGTCTCTTTCAACCATTTCCCTCTCTCAAACGGTCACTTAGACCGAGTGAGCCTTTCTCTTCAATCAAATGGGACACTAAGTCCACTACAAGGACCACCACAACTTGGTGTCTCCTGTTTTGATTACAAGTGATTTGAACACAAGAAAGAAGGAAGAAGAAAAGCAATCCAAGCGCAAGAGCTCAAAAGAACACAATTGTCTCTCTCACTAGTCACTATTTGATTGGAATGATCTTTGGACTTGGGAGTGGATTTGATCTCTTGTTTGTGTCTTGTATTGAATGCTATAGCTTTTGTATGAGGTTTGAAGGCTGAAAACTTGGATGCAATGAATGGTGGGTGGTTGGGGGTATTTATAGCCTCAACCACCAAAGTGACCGTTGGTGAGGGCTTCTGTCGCATGGCGCACCGGACAGTCCGGTGCGCCAGCCACGTCACCCGACCGTTAGGGTTCGACCGTTGGAGCTTCTGTCTTCTGGGCCACCGGACAGTCCGGTGCGCCTTCAGGCGCCTGTCCTGACTTCTGCGCGCGCAGGCGCGCACTGTAGCGCATTTATTGTTCGTTGCAGATGACCGTTGGCGCTGTGTAGCCGTTACTCCGCTGGCGCACCAGACAGTCCGGTGGCACACCGGATAGTCCGGTGAATTATAGCAGACCTGCGCCTGGGAAACCCGAAGCTGAGGAGTTTGAGCTGATTCACCCTGGTGCACCGGACACTGTCCGGTGGCACACCAGACAGTCCGGTGCGCCAGACCAGGGCACACTTCGGTTTCCTTTTTGCTCCTTTCTTTCGAAGCCTAACTTGTTCTTTTGATTGGTTTGTGTTGAACTTTTGGCACCTGTAGAATATATGATCTAGAGCAAACTAGTTAGTCCAATTATTTGTGTTGGGCAATTCAACCACCAAAATCATTTATGAAAAGGTTTGACCCTATTTCCTTTTCAATCTCCCCCTTTTTGGTGATTGATGCCAACACAAACCAAAGCAACTATATAAGTGCGAAATTGAACTAGTTTGCATAATGTAAGTGCAAAGGTTACTTGGAATTAAACCAATATTCATTTCATAAGATATGCATGGATGCTTTCTTCTTATTTAAAATTTTGGACCACGCTTGCACCACTTGTTTTGTTTTGAAAATTCTTTTTCAAAAACTTTTGCAAATAGTCAAAGGTTTATGAATAAGATTTTGAGAAGCATTTTCAAGATTTGAAATTTTTTCCCCCTGTTTCAAATGCTTTTCCTTTGACTAAACAAAACTCCCCCTTAATGAAATCCTCCTCTTAGTGTTCAAGAGGGTTTTAGATGTTAATTTTGAAGAGGGTATACCAATTTGAAATTATATCAAAAATAAGATACTAATTGAAAAATCTTTTCTTAACCCAAATTTGAAAGACTATATTTTTGAAATTGATGGTGGTGCGGTCCTTTTGCTTTGGGCTAATACTTTCTCCCCCTTTGGCATGAATCGCCAAAAACGGATACTTGTGAGTGAAATATAAGCCCTTTTCATTTTCTCTCCCTTTGGCAAATAATAAATGAGTGAAGATTATACCAAATTGGAGAGCGTTGGGGAGCGACGGTGAAGGTTGAATAATTCGATGGAGTGGAGTGGAAGCCTTGTCTTCGCCGAAGACTCCGATTCCCTTTCAATCTATGACTTAGCATGAAATGCACTTGAAGAACACATTAGTCATAGCAAATGAAAGAGAGATGATCAAAGGTATATAAATGAGCTATGTGTGCAAAACATCAATCAAAATTCCTAGAATCAAGAATATTTAGCTCATGCCTAAGTTTGGTAAATGTTTTCTCATCTAATGGCTTGGTAAAGATATCGGCTAATTGTTCTTTGGTGTAAATATATGCAATCTCGATATCCCCCTTTGTTGGTGATCCCTCAAAAAGTGATACCGAATGGCTATGTGCTTAGTGCGGCTGTGCTCAACGGGATTATCCGCCATGCGGATTGCACTCTCATTATCACATAGGAGAGGAACTTTGGTTAATTTTGTAACCATAGTCCCTAAGGGTTTGCCTCATCCAAAGCAATTGCGCGCAACAATGGCCTGCGGCAATATACTTGGCTTCAGTGGTAGAAAGAGCTACAGAATTTTGTTTCTTGGAAGCCCAAGACACCAGAGATCTTCCCAAGAACTGGCAAGTCCCTGATGTGCTCTTTCTATCAATTTTACACCCTACCCAATCAGCATCTGAATAACCAATTAAATCAAAAGTGGATCCCCTGGGGTACCAAAGGCCAAACTTAGGAGTATAAACTAAATATCTCAAGATTCGTTTCACGACCCTAAGGTGAACTTCCTTAGGATCGGCTTGGAATCTTGCACACATGCATACGGAAAGCATAATATCCGGTCGAGATGCACATAAATATAGTAAAGATCCTATCATCAACCGGTATACCTTTTGATCTATGGATTTACCTCCTATGTCGAGGTCAAGATGCCCATTAGTTCCCATGGGTGTCTTGATGGGCTTGGCATCCTTCATCCCAAACTTGGTAAGTATGTCTTGAATGTACTTCGTTTGGCTAATGAAGGTGCCCTCTTGGAGTTGCTTTACTTGAAATCGTAGAAAATACTTCAACTCCCCCATCATAGACATCTCAAATTTTTGAATCATGATCCTACTAAATTCTTCACATGTGGATTTGTTAGTAGACCCAAATATGATATCATCAACATAAATTTGGCATACAAACAAATCTTTTGCAATAGTTTTAGTGAATAGAGTAGGATCGACTTTTCCAACTTTGAAGCCATTAGCGATAAGAAAATCTCTTAGGCATTCATACCATGCTCTTGGGGCTTGCTTGAGCCCATAAAGCGCCTTAGAGAGTTTATAGACATAGTTAGGATACTAACTATCTTCAAAGCCGGGAGGTTGCTCAACATAGACCTCCTCCTTGATTGGTCCATTGAGGAAGGCACTCTTCACGTCCATTTGATAAAGCTTAAAGCCATGGTAAGTAGCATAGGCAAGTAATATACGGATTGACTCAAGCCTAGCTATGAGTGCATAGGTTTCACTGAAATCCAAACCTTCGACTTGGGAATATCCTTTGGCCACAAGTCGGGCTTTGTTCCTTGTCACCACACCATGCTCATCTTGCTTGTTGCGGAAGACCCACTTGGTTCCTACAACATTTTGATTAGGACGTGGAACTAAATGCCATACCTCATTCCTTGTGAAGTTGTTGAGTTCCTCTTGCATTGCCAACACCCAATCCGAATCCCTTAATGCGTTTTCTACCGTATATGGCTCAATAGAAGACACAAAGGAGTAATGTTCACAAAAATGAGCAACACGAGATCGAGTGGTTACCCCCTTATGAATATCACCGAGGATGGTGTTCACGGGGTGATCTCGTTGTATTGCTTGGTGGACTCTTGGGTGTGGCAGTCTTGGATCCTCATCATCTTCCTTGTCTTGATTATTAGCATCTCCCCCTTGATCATTGTCCTCCTCTTGAGGTGGCTCATCTTCTTGATTTTCATTTTCATCCTCTTGAGCTTGATCCTCATCTTGGGTTGGTGGAGATGCTTGCATTAAGGAAGATGGTTGATCTTGTGCTTGTGGAGGCTCCTCGGATTCCTTAGGGAATACATCCTCAATGGACATATTCCTTAGCACGACGCATGGAGCCTCTTCATCATCTAGCTCATCAAGATCAACTTGCTCTACTTGAGAGCCGTTAGTCTCATCAAACACAATGTCAGAAGAAACTTCAACTAGTCTAGTGGACTTGTTAAAGACTCTATATGCCCTTGTGTTTGAATCATAACCAAGTAAAAAGCCTTCTACAGCCTTAGGAGCAAATTTAGATTTTCTACCTCTTTTAACAAGAATAAAACATTTGCTACCAAAGACTCTAAAATATGAAACATTGGGCTTTTTACCGGTGAGGAGTTCATATGATGTCTTCTTGAGGATTCGGTGAAGATATAACCGGTTGATGGCGTAGCAAGCAGTGTTGACCGCCTCGGCCCAAAACCAATCCGAAGTCTTGTACTCATCAAGAATGGTTCTTGCCATGTCCAATAGAGTTCTATTCTTCCTCTCCACTACACCATTTTGTTGTGCGTGTAGGGAGAAGAGAACTCATGCTTGATGCCCTCCTCCTCAAGAAAGCCTTCGATTTGTGAGTTCTTGAACTTCGTTCCGTTGTCGCTTCTAATCTTCTTGATCCTTAAGCCGAACTTATTTTGATCCCGTCTCAAGAATCCCTTTAAGGTCTCTTGGGTTTGAGATTTTTCCTGCAAAAAGAACACCCAAGTGAAGCAAGAATAATCATCCACAATAACTAGACAGTACTTACTCTCGTCGATGCTTATGTAAGCTATCGGGCCGAATAGATCCATGTGGAGTAGCTCATGTGGCCTGTCAGTCGTCATGATGTTCTTGTGTGGATGATGAACACCAACTTGCTTTCCTGCTTGACATGCGCTACAAACCCTGTCTTTCTCAAAATGAACATTGGTTAGTCCCAAAATGTGCTCTCCCTTTAGAAGCTTGTGAAGATTCTTCATTCCAACATGGGCTAGTCGGCGATGCCAGAGCCAACCCATGTTAGTCTTAGCAATTAAGCAAGTGTCGAGTTCAGCTCTATTGAAATCAACTAAGTATAGCTGACCCTTTAACACTCCCTTAAAAGCTACTGAATCATCACTTCTTCTAAAGACAGTAACACCTATATCCTTAAAAAGACAATTGTAGCCCATTTTGCATAATTGAGAAATAGAAAGCAAATTGTAATCTAAAGAATCTACAAGAAAAACATTGGAAATAGAATGGTCAGGTGATATAGCAATTTTACCCAATCCTTTGACCAAACCTTGATTTCCATCCCTGAATGTGATGGCTCGTTGGGGATCATGGTTTTTCTCATAGGAGGAGAACATCCTTTTCTCCCCTATCATGTGGTTTGTGCACCCGCTATCGATGATCCAACTTGAGCCCCCGAATGCATAACCTACAAAACAAATTTAGGCCTTGTTCTTAGGTACCCAAACGGTCTTGGGTCCTTTGACATTAGAAACAAGCACCTTGGGTACCCAAACACAAGTCATTGACCCCTTGTGTTTGCCCCCAACATATTTGGCAACTACTTTGCCTGATTTGTTAGTTAGCACATAGGAAGCATCAAAAGTCTTAAATGAAATGTTAGGCTCATTTGATGCAATAGGAGTTTTCTGCTTAGGCAATTTAGCTTTAGTGGATTGCCTAGAACTAGATGCCTCACTCTTATATATAAAAGCTTGATGAGAGCCAGAGTGAAACTTCCTAGAATGAATTCTCCTAATTTTGTGTTCGGGATAACCGACAGGGTATAAAATGCAACCCTCGTTATCCTGAACCATGGGAGCCTTGCCCTTAACAAAGTTAGACAATCTTTTAGGAGGGGCATTAAGCTTGACATTGTCTCCCTGTTGGAAGCCAATGCCATCCTTAATGCCAGGGCGTCTCCCACTATGAGCATGCTTCTAGCAAATTTAAAATTTTCATTTTCTAAGTCATGCTCATTAATTTTGGTACTAAGTTGAGCTATGTGATCATTTTGTTGTTTAATTAAAGCTAGGTGATCATGAATAGCATCAACATTAATGTCTCTACATCTAGTGCAAATAGTAACATGCTCAACGGTAGATGTAGAGGGTTTGCAAGCATTTAATTCAACAATCTTAGCATGTAAAATAGCATTCTCATCTCTAAGATTGGAAATAGAAGCATTGCAAATATTTAAGTCTTTAGCCTTAGCAGTTAATTTTTCATTCTCATTTCTAAAGCTAGCAAGAGAAGCATTCAATTTTTCAATATTAGTAATTAAACTAGCATTATCATTTCTAAGATTGGCAATTGAATCATCACAAATATTTGACTTCTCAACCTTAGCAATCAAATTAGCATTCTCAATTCT
Organism: Zea mays; assembly: GCF_902167145.1. Lineage (NCBI taxonomy): Eukaryota > Viridiplantae > Streptophyta > Magnoliopsida > Poales > Poaceae > Zea > Zea mays. The sequence goes on from NC_050099.1 coordinate 116,131,193, forward strand.
AAGGCTAGAAATAGTGTCATGGCAAGTGCTTAGCTCACTAGTTAATTTTTCACATTTTTCTACCTCTAGAGCATAAGCATTTTTAACCTTAACATGCTTTTTGTTTTCTTTAATTAGGAAGTCCTCTTGGCTATCTAAGAGTTCATCCTTATCATGAATAGCACTAATCAATTCATTTAATTTCTCCTTTTGTTGCATGTTTAGGTTGGCAAAAAGTGTCAATAAATCATCCTCCTCATCATCACTAGAGCTAGCCTCATCACTAGATGTTGCATACCTAGTGGAGGATCTAGATTTTACCTTCTTCTTCTTGTCGTCCTTTGCCATGAGGCACTTGTGGCCGACGTTGGGGAAGAGAAGGCCTTTGGTGACGGTGATGTTTGTGGCGTCCTCGTCGGAGGAGGAGTCGGTGGAGCTCTGATCGGAGTCCCACTCCCGGCAAACATGGGCATCGCCGCCCTTCTTCTTTTAGTACCTCTTCTTTTCTCTTCTCTTTCCCTTCTTGTCGTCGCCCCTGTCACTATCACTAGATAATGGACATTTTGCAATAAAATGATCTGGCTTACCACACTTGTAGCAAACTTTCTTGGAGCGGGGCTTGTAGTCCTTCCCCCTCCTTGGCTTGAGGATTTGGCGAAAGCTCTTGATGATGAGCGCCATTTCCTCGTTGTCGAGCTTGGAGGCGTCGATGGGGACCCTACTTGGTGTAGAGTCTTCTTTCTTCTCCTCTGTTGCCTTGAATGCAACGGGTTGTGCCTCGGGTACGGAGGAGGAGGCGCCTTGCTCGATGATCTTCTTGGAGCCTTTGATCATCAATTCAAAGCTCACAAATTTTCCTATTACTTCCTCGGGAGACATTAGTTTATATCTTGGATCACCACGAATTAATTGAACTTGAGTAGGGTTAATAAATACGAGTGATCTAAGAATAACCTTGACCATCTCATGGTCATCCCATTTGGTGCTCCCGAGGTTGCGCACTTGGTTCACCAATGTCTTGAGCCGGTTGTACATTGCTTGTGGCTCCTCCCCTTGGTGAAGCATGAAGTGACCAAGCTCCCCCTCGATCGTTTCCCTCTTGGTGATCTTGGTCACCTCGTCTCCTTCGTGCGCGGTTTTGAGCACATCCCAAATTTCCTTGGCGCTCTTCAACCCTTGCACCTTGTTATACTCCTCTCGACTTAGAGAGGCGAGGAGTATAGTGGTGGCTTGGGAGTTGAAGTGCCGGATTTGGGCAACTTCGTCCGAGTCATAGTCTTCATCCCTCGGCGATGGTACCTGTACTCCAATCTCAACAACATCCCAAATACTAGTGTGGAGTGAGGTTAGATGGTGCCTCATTTTGTCACTCCACATATTATAATCTTCACCATAAAACATGGGTGGTTTGCCTAATGGGACGGAAAGTAAAGGAGTACGTTTTGAACTGCGAGGATAGTGTAGGAGAATCTTACTAAACTTCTTGCGCTCATGGCGCTTAGAAGTGACGGACGGCGTGTCGGAGCCGGAGGTGGATGGCAATGAAGAGTCGGTCTCATAGTAGACCACTTTCTTCATCTTCTTTTTCTTCTCGCCGCTTCGACGTGACTTGTCGTGTGTAGGGGATCCCTTCACCTTGTTGCCGGACTCCCCGGATGAAGCCTTCCCATGGCTTGTGGCGGGCTTCTCGCCGGTCACCATCTCCTTCTTGGCGTGATCTCCCGACATCACTTCGAGCGGTTAGGCTCTAATGAAGTACTGGGCTCTGATACCAATTGAAAGTCGCCTAGAGGGGGGTGAATAGGCAAATCTAAAATTTACAAACTTAAAGCACAACTACAAGCCGGGGTTAGCGTTAGAAATATAAACGAGTCCGAAATAGAGGGTGAAAAATAAATCACAAGCAAATAAGAGCAGATGACACGGTGATTTGTTTTACCGAGGTTCGGTTCTTGCAAACCTACTCCCCGTTGAGGTGGTCACAAAGACCGGGTCTCTTTCAACCCTTTCCCTCTCTCAAACGGTCACTTAGACCGAATGAGCCTTTCTCTTCAATCAAATGGGACACTAAGTCCATTACAAGGACCACCACAACTTGGTGTCTCTTGTTTTGATTACAAGTGATTTGAACACAAGAAAGAAGGAAGAAGAAAAGCAATCCAAGTGCAAGAGCTCAAAAGAACACAATTGTCTCTCTCACTAGTCACTATTTGATCGGAATGATCTTTGGACTTGGGAGAGGATTTGATCTCTTGTTTGTGTCTTGTATTGAATGCTATAGCTCTTGTATGAGGTTTGAAGGCTGAAAACTTGGATGCAATGAATGGTGGGTGGTTGGGGGTATTTATAGCCTCAACCACCAAAGTGACCGTTGGTGAGGGCTTCTGTCGCATGGCGCACCGGACAGTCCGGTGCGCCACCGGACACTGTCCAGTGCGCTAGCCACGTCACCAGACCATTAGGGTTCGACCGTTGGAGCTTCTGTCTTCTGGGCCACCGGACAATTACTATTCACTGTCCGGTGCGCCTTCTGGCGCCTGTCCTGACTTCTGCGCGTGCAGGCGCGCACTATAGTGCATTTATTGTTCGTTGCACACGACCATTGGCGCTGTGTAGCCGTTACTCCGCTGGCGCACCGGACAGTCCGGTGGCACACCGGACAGTCCGGTGAATTATAGCGGAGCTGCGCCTGGGATACCCGAAGCTGAGGAGTTTGAGCTGATTCACCCTGGTGCACCGGACACTGTCCGGTGGCACACCGGACAGTCCGGTGCGCCAGACCAGGGCACACTTCGGTTTCCTTTTTGCTCCTTTCTTTTGAAGCCTAACTTGTTCTTTTGATTGGTTTGTGTTGAACTTTTGGCACCTGTAGAATGTATGATCTAGAGCAAACTAGTTAGTCCAATTATTTGTGTTGGGCAATTCAACCACCAAAATCATTTATGAAAAGGTTTGACCCTATTTCCCTTTCAATAGGACATTTAGCTATAAAGTGATCGGCCTTACCACACTTGTAGCAAACCTTCTTGGAGCGGGGTTTGTAATCCTTCCCCCTCCTTTGCTTGAGGATTTGGCGGAAGCTCTTGATGATGAGCGACATTTCCTCGTTATCGAGCTTGGAGGCATCGATGGGGAGCCTACTTGATGTAGACTATTCTTTCTTCTCCTCCGTCCTTTGAATGCGACGGGTTGCACCTCGGGTGTGGATGAGCCACCTTGCTCGATGATTTGCTTAGAGCCTTTGATCATCAACTCAAAGGTCACAAATTTTCCTATCACTTCCTCGAGAGACATTAACTTATATCTAGGATCACCACAAATTAATTGAACTTGAGTGGGATTACGAAAAACAAGTGATCTAAGAATAACCTTGACCATTTCATGGTCATCCCACTTGGTGCTCCCGAGGTTGTGCACTTGGTTGACCAAGGTCTTGAGCCAGTTGTACATGGCTTGTGGCTCCTCTCCTTGGTTGAGGATGAATCGACCGAGCTCCCCCTCGATCGTCTCCCACTTGGTGATTTTGGTCACCTCATCCCCTTCATGTGCGGTCTTTAGTACGTCCCAAATTTCTTTGGCACTCTTGAGCCCTTGCACCTTATTATACTCCTCTCGACATAGAGAGACAGGAGTATAGTGGTAGCTTGGGAGTCAAAATGCCGGATTTGGGCGAATTCGTCCGAATCATAGCCTTCATCCCCTATGGATGGTACCTGTGCTCCAAACTCAACAATGTCCCAAATGCTAGCGTGGAGTGAGGTTAGATGGTGCCTCATTTTATCACTCCACATACAATAATCTTCACCGTCAAAAACCGGTGGTTTGCCTAGTGGGACGGAAAGTAATGGAGTACGTTTAGAAATGCGAGGGTAGCGTAAGGGGATCTTACTAAACTTCTTGCGCTCATGGCGCTTAGAAGTGACGGACGACGCATCAGAGCCGGAGGTGGATGGCGACGAAGAGTCGGTCTCGTAATAGACCACTTTCTTCATCTTCTTCTTCTTGTCGCCACTCTGATGCGACTTGACACGGGGAGGTGATTTCTCCCTTCCTTTGGCACCGAACTCCTTTGATGGAGCCTTCCCGCGGCTTGTATCCGTTTCCATCTTCCTCTTGATGGATCCTCCCGACATCACTTCCAGTGGTTTCGACTCTAATGAAGTATCGAGCTCTGATACCAATTGAAAGTCGCCTAGAGGGGGGGTGAATAGGCAAATCTGAAATTTATAACTTAAAAGACATGCTACAAGCCGGGTTAGCGTTAGAAATAAAACTGAGTCCGAAAGAGAGGGCGAAAACAAATCAACCAAAGAAATAGACAGGATGACACGGTGATTTGTTTTACTGAGGTTCGATTCTTGCAAACCTACTCCAGTTGAGGTGGTCACAAAGACCGGGTCTCTTTCAACCCTTTCCCTCTCTCAAACGGTCACCTAGACCAAGTGAGCTTTTTTCCTTGATTTCCCGGGTCACTTAGACCCCGCAAGGACCACCACACAATTGGTGTCTCTTGCTTCGCTCACAAGGCCTTGAGAGTAAGGATGAGAGAAAGAAGAAAGCCAACCAAGCAACAAGACCAACAAAAGAACACAAGTCGATCTTCTCACAAGTCCTAAAAACTAGAGTTGAATTGTGGACTTTGATTTGATCGGAGGCTTTGATTTGTGTCTTGGAGTGTTTGAGTATTGCTCTTGTATTGAATGAGGAGTAGTGAATGCTTGGATGCCTTGAATGGTGGTGGTTGGGGAGGGTATTTATAGCCCCAACCACCAAAACAGCTGTTGGAGAGGGCTGCTGTCGATGGGCGCACCAGACAGTCCGGTGCGCCAGCCACATCACCCAACCGTTAGGGTTCTGACGGTTTCGACTGTTGGAGCTCTGACATCTTCGTGCACCGGATAGTCCGGGGCTGCACCGGACAGCTACTGTTCAGTGTCCGGTGCGCCTCTGGCGCCTGCTCTAACTTCTGCCGCAAACTGTAGCTCTGTCAGGGCACTGTGCAGTCGACCGTTGCGCCGATAGCCGTTGCTCCGCTCGGTGCACCGGACAGTCCGGTGAATTATAGTGGAGCGCGCCTAGAGAAACCCGAAGGTGAAGAGTTTGAGGTCGATCCAGCCTGGTGCACCGGACACTGTCCGATGGCACACCGGACAGTTCGGTGCGCCAGACCAGGGTTCTCTTCGGTTTCTTTTGCTCCTTTCTTTTGAACCCTAACTTTGATCTTTTTATTGGTTTGTGTTGAACCTTTGACAACTGTAGAACATATAATCTAGAGCAAACTAGTTAGTTCAATAATTTGTGTTGGACATTTCAACCACCAAAATCATTTAGGAAAAGGTTTGACCCTATTTCCCTTTCAGGGTGGGCGCGACCAGGAGCTCGATGCAGGCGAGCGCGGCGCAGGCGAGCTCGACGTGGGTAGGTGAGGACGGGCGCTTTGCGACCGTATCTCTGACGAGCACTGCACGGGCTGATCTCGGCGAGTGCGGCTAGACCGGGTCTTCGGCGAGAGGCACGAGCGAGGCTCCAGCGTGCTGCGTGGCCATCCTCATCCGGCGTGCTGCGGGTGAGGCTCCTCTGTGCGTGTGCTGCTCTAGCTCTGGTCAACTGCGGCTACCCTGATTGTTGAGCTCGGTGTGTGATGCTCTAGTTAATTGAGGTATGCAGCAAGCTTGAACACAAGTTAATTGATGTTGGGGCTAATTTACTAACTAGAATAATTTTGTTGTCAACTAGGATGAATTCGAATACTTCATTTGTGTTGAATGTGAGAAGGAAAACAAGTAGAAGATTGTATGGCAGTAGTAAAAAAGCATTTGTTGGTGGTTTAGGTTTTGACGTGGGTGCAGATGTTACCTGGACTTTGGAGCAATTTAGCAAGGCTATATGTGATCAGCAGGCTTGGAATGTCGATGATGAGGTGCAGTTCAGTTACTTTGACAAGTTTGAGAATAAGTTTGTCAAAATTAATAGTGACTTAGATTTATCTCTAATGTTTGCTATGCATATTGGAGAAAGGTCTGTTGTTATTGAAAATGATGTGGATATTGGAGCAAGGGATAATCAGGCAATACACTCTCAACCATCTTATAGCCAAAAACATCCAATGTTTGACTATGATGTTGTTAATGACAATGAGGGTGAGAGGTTGTATCCAGATTTGGTTCAAAGCCATCCAATGTTGGCACTAGATCACAAACCTGCACAATTTGAGGGCACTGACCAAGAAGAGGAAGACGAGACCATTGACATGGGGATGTCTGGGCATGAAGATGATGAGGACAGATTAATGATCAATTATGACAAGGACAATCCTTCCCTAGCAGAAGGCACCATATTTCCATCGATGGTTGATTGTCGGAATGCACTCGCTACTTATTGCATTAAGGGTGAATATGACTTTGAAATTGACAAGAGTGAGCCAAGCAGGTTGAGAGTGCACTGCACATATGTGAGGTGTAGATGGAGGATTCATGCCTCTAAGATGCGAGATAGGACACTCATTCAGGTCAAAGTGAACCCTTTTCCTCACACTTGTCCAAGTGTTGAAAGAAAAGAGACTTTGAAGATAGCTAAGAGTAGGTGGTGTGCTGATGTAATGTTGGAGTGGGTCAGAGACAACCCATGCATTGGTCCAACTGCATTGATAAAGAAGATACATGAGAAGTATAGATTTAATGTGCCTTACATGAGAGTGTTTTATGGTAAGGAAATGGCTCTAGACAAGATTTATGGTCCATGGCTCTAGACAAGAAGGTAGTACAAAAATGTTGGTGTTCTAATAAAACCTCAATATAGGAGTGAAAGTGCATTCATCCCTTTTGTGGGTTTTGGTGATTTGGATAACAACACATTTAAAGGTCTTACAAGTTTGCTAAGTGTTGAATAGGAAATTCAGTATGATGAACATACTTGAATAGTGTATAATGATCAGTGAACAAAGGTTCAACACAAGGTTAAATAACCAATGAGACAATCGTGAATATATGGACAAGACCTGAGAAACCACTATGCATAAATATGATCAGAATAGAGGTTGAAGTGATTAAGAGGATTGGTCAAGCCAAAGTGAACAACATATGAGGAATCGTGAATAGGCTTGGCCATATTACTATTAGTCCATATATGCTTCTATGATAATCAACTAGAGCTTGATTGATCTTAGCATTTATATCTAGATGACATTCAAGCAAGGTTCACAATATTGAAGAAATGATTCTCCCAATGGATGCTCAATATGATGTGACTCAAGAATGGCTTGATAGGGTGAAGACAGCAAGGAAAGGGCTTTGAGGGACTAAGCGAAGGTGAAGGCCAAGCGACGGCTTGTGGACCGAGGTACCATGGCTAAGGTGAAGAAGAGAGTACTTGCACTAAGCCAATGAACTAATCAGCTATGAAGAGTTATATTGTGTTGATTCATCAGTAAGGTAACTTGAGCCATGATTTGAACTCATATATGATGAAATGGTTCAAGTTACATGGCTTGATTTGTGTTTGCTTCAAAAGGTGAGACAAAGATGTTTGTGATCCTTATGAAGCAACACCATGGAAAAATCACACATGAGAAACCAATTAGTCAAGGAGATTACTTAATTATATTTTATTTAACTTGAATATCAGAATCGTCGTACTATCAAGGGGATCCAAAAAAAGGTTGGTGTTTGCCAAAGCTCAAGCCTCTAAATTCAAAATCTATTTTAAAAGCCAAAATTCTTTGGATGCTCTATGTATGCGGCTGTTGTTAGGATTGAGAAACGGAGAGTGTTCCTATTGAAAAGCAGTTGAGCTTCTTCAACTAAGTTGACCTTTTTCAGCTGAGTTGAACTTTCTCAGCTGAGTTGAGCTTCTTCAGCTGAGTTGAACTTTCTCAACTGAGTTGAGCTTCTTCAGCTGAGTTGAGATTTTTCAGCTGAGTTGAGCTTCTTCAGCTGAGTTGAGTTTTTTCGGCTGAGTTGAACGTACTCAGCTGAGTTGAGCTTCTTTAGCTGAGTTGAAGTTCTTCAGCTGAATTGAGCTTCTTCAGCTGGGTTGAGCTTCTTCAGCTAGGTTGAGCTTTGACTTCAGCTGAGTTGAACTTAACTTCAACCGTGGTCTAGGCAGATTCAACCGGGGCCCAGGGCAAGTTCAATCGAGGTCCAGGGAGGTTCAACCTAGGTCAAGGGCAAGTTCAACTGGGGTCCAGTGAGGTTCAACTGGGGTCCAGTGCAAGTTCAACCGGGTCTAGGGAGGTTCAACCGGGGTTTAGGGTAAGTTCAACTAGGGTTTTCTCCCTAGACCTCTCTGGTCAAAACCGGTTGAACCGGTCCTAGGGGAGGTTCAACCGGTGTCAAGGTCAGATGACCAGTCTGACCTGCTGACTAGTAGATTGTCTGTCAGTCTGACCACTAGGCGGTTCAACCGGTGTCAGGACCTATTGACCAGTCTGACCTGTAGTCTACCAGTATGACTGGCAGACTGACTATCAATCTGACCACTAGGAGGCTGAACCGGCCTTGGGGGCCGTTCAACGTGCACTGCACATAAAATTTTAGTCCAACTGCGAGTTTTGGAGCCCACCTATATATACTCAGTCCAACGACGAGCACATACCAAACTCCATTTCTAACTTGAGAAACAACTCCCACTTTTTTTCACACATCTCTTGCCTCACCCGTTTCAAATCTTTGGAGAGAAATCTTTGAGTGAGATTGAGAGCTATGGTTTTTGTGCTTCATCTCCAAATCCTTCTTGCTCTTCTTGATTCGAGCTTTGGTACTACATTGAGTTCTTTATGGATTCATTACTCTTGGAGGTTGTAGCTCCTAGACGACTTGGTGTCGCTTGTGAGTCTCCAAATCTTGTGGAAGACCACAAGAAAGTTTGTATTACCCTCTCGTGTGAGCAAAGATTAGTGTGTGGGCTTGACCTTTATGGTCAACAAAGGGAGGATTAGGGTTGAAAGAGATCTGGCTCTTTGTGGGCGCCTCAACGAGGAAGTAGGGCACCTTGGTGGTGTGACCAAACCTCGGGATAAATCTTGTGTCTCTTGTGTTCTTGCTCATTGTGTTTGTTCGTGTTCTTCATTCTCTCACCATTCCGTGGAAGAATTGTTAATATCTTTTTGGTCTGTGGATTTTGAGAAGTGCCCTTCTCAGATCTACTACTTTGAACCATGTGGATCATCTAGGACATCCCATTTGCAAAGTTAACTAGGTGAATTTCGAGACTAATTCAGTTTTATATCTCATTCTTTAGTTGCGCTCGTGCAAATCGGTTGAAACCAGTTTTGACACCAATTAAACTGGTTTTACCCAATTTGTTTCTAGTTTTTGTCGAAAATATTTCTGCTTGCCTATTCACCCCCCTCTATGCAACTTTCAAGGAGTGAAAGGCTCAAGAAAGATACCAATCTCACAAATTTTGAGAAAAAATGAAAATATTGTTTAAGGAAAATGGACATCAGTCTTTTATAGTTTGGTCTTGGTGTTTGATGATCAACATGACCATTTGAATTAACAATGAATGCTAGTGTTTTTGGATGTAGTTCAAAGGGTGCAATGTGGACCTAGACATATTTTTTGATTTGATGATATGGATTATCAACATCTCAAGAAAAACATTAGAAGTTGTGAAAGATCTATAAGTACATGCAAAATTCCAAGACACAAGATGGAACTAAGACACGGAGATTCTAAAAAAACAAAATGGAAGAGGGTTCTATAAAGCATCGGACCAACCTTGAGCGGCATCAGACCATACGATCAAGCAAAGCCTAGAGGGGTGATCATAGGATCGTCAGACTTGTCATCAAACCAAGATAGGAAAAGGGTGTCTGACCAAATCACATTGTCCATGTTCAATTTAGTGTTAGATCGATACAACACAAAAGCGTCAAACCTGTGGATAGAGAGGTTTTCAGTGATCAAAAAGGTCTTCAAGTAGGATTTGGGGTGTCGAACTATGCTTCAAGATGGGTGCCCCAACGGTTGATAACAGCTAACACTAACATAGTAGCCATTAAGAGTCATCGAACTCTAACTTAATGGCCTAGTGACCATGTTTAGAATAGGTTGAGGCCCCTTTGGAACGTAGGAATTTCATAGGAATTAGTTCAAAAACAAAGGAAAACATAGGATTTAGGAAAAAAATCCTTTGTTCCAAAGGGAGCATGATAGTGCGCAGATATGTATGTTGAAGTTTCTAAAACTATGTCTCACCTTGGGGCTACAAATATGACATCAACCAACCATTTGTCATGTGTGAGAGCTAAAGAACATAGCAAAAGAGTTAGTGCTCCATTATTTTGTTCTCCACTTCCATAGTGCTTAGTGATATACTTTGCGATTATTGTATGTGATTCGCAAAATGCTTTTATTAGTTAGATCACCATGCATGCACTTCCTCTTGGTTTAGGCATAGTGTTTAGTGAGATTTGCATATTTCTTAACACATGGTGCTTGTACGTACCATTATTATACTTAAAGGGGCTTGTGTCTTATGATACCGCACCAATCATGTTCATGGTGTGGCCACCATTGTGTAATACGTGGAATGAGGCCCACGACAGTTTAGTAAAAAGCTTGATAGTGAAGACAGAAGGGAGTAGTCCTAGAGAAGATATTTTGGGGACCCATTGGTATGTGGAAAAGTCATGAAGGCTATCCATGAAGTTACCTGACAAGGAGATTGGCTCTTGCAAGGGCATCCTTGCAAGGGGTTCTAATGAGTACTAAGGGAAAGCGTGAATTTCTCAATATCTCATTAAAAATTCCAAAGTCACGAATGGGAGTTTGCATCTCTATCTAAAATAAACCTTCATACTTTATTTATTTCTTAGTTAGGATGTGTGCTTATTTTCCTAATTTATCTTACTTTGCAACCGATAGGATTGAACCTAGGTTCCATAACCTTTTCGCGGTAGAGATAGTAACACACCTAGAAAAAACATAGTTGCACATATAGATAGATTACTTTGTTGCTTAAGTTTTGACATAGTGAAAACTAGAGGCCTTAGATTAAGTAGATTTTTAAGTTGTTTGATTCACCACCCTCTTAGTTGTCATGGTCTCTTTATATGGCTTCGAAGAAAAATCTAGAAGGTAACCATTCTTAGTCCAAGATGTTTTCTGTTCAACATGTTGATGGCATTGATTCCCTAACTTCATATACGGGTGTTAGTTTTGGGAATGATGCTTTTGAAACTTTTGATCTACTGAAAAACCTAGAAATGATAGACTACAAATATATAAAATAAAAGTCAAATTCTAAAATCTCTCAATTCGAATCTATTATGAATAATGAGAACCTAAACTCCGCCCTCCTTATAGAATGGATCGAAGAAGAGCCTTCTGAGCAAGAATAATTTATCTTTGTTGCATCAAAGAAAAAACTCAAGAATAGAATGAAAAGATAAAATCTCCTTTCACAAGAAAAAGAAGGTTCTTGCATAGGAAGGTATTAGTTTGCCTAATAGAAGAGTTAGAGTTATTAAACCTTTTACCTTTTGAAACGCGGACAAAAGAAGAAATGACATTACAAGCATTGATATGGAACCATAGATGCCTAAAAAGGGGTAAATACATTTCGAAATAATCTCTTCTCTCAATATAATATTCATTTTTTAGCCTACAAGAGACTATGGTGGAAGACTATGATGAAAAAATCTTAAAATTTTTATCCGAACTAGAACTACCTTTGGTTATGGAACTGGTCCAAAGGTAGATCTCGGGTAATTGTAAAAAGTATAAATATAAACTTATATGACATTACATCATTTAAGTGAGGTGATTATATGATTTAGGATAACCTTCAGGATAATCAAAATAGAACAAAATAAATCTAATGGTAGTTTATTGTGTTGCTTAGGAAGAAATAAAATTGGCTTTTTAACTGAACATTCTCATTTTAGTGCCTTTAATTTTGGACCCCTCCTAATTAGTAACATCAAAATCATTATGCATGCTAAAGAGAGAAACAAAAACAATGGGATACATAAACATTATGGCCTCTTTAACTGCTTCTTACACTTCCATGTGTAAAAGGGAATGATACATGACCGATGGACTCTTCACTTAGTCTAATAATTAATAATTTCCTATCCTTGAAAACATGATTGGATTTTAGTATCCAAATAATGGGAAGATATTTTTCCTTACACTTTTATAAAAACTTCCTAGAGAAGTTTCTAATCATAACCCCATGCTCATTTTTTCTGAATCCAAAACCAACTAAAGCACATCTAATTCATATTTGAAACAATTGGTTAAGCAATTCCGAGTTTTTTAACTAGGCTAAAAGCATATTAAAGTTTCCATGTTGAGCTAAATCAGCACTTGACAAAATATAAGGAAAACTAAAACTTATAAAACAATATTTGAAGTCTAGGGTTTCAACCTTTATGATTAGTTAAGAAAGCAAAGAAAAGGGTTCCATGTGGAGTTATCCAGCTTGGAAATTCAGGAAGAAAATGTTGATCTCTCTAATGAACAATGGCAGAAAAAATGCCTCCATGGAGAGAACCATAAACTTAGAACTAGAAGAAATTTATTGGGTTAACATGTGCCATGAACATAGGTTGTTTAAATACAACTTGAATACCGGTGAGGCCACTAGAGGGGGGGGGTGAATGGGAGCCACTATAAATTATTGACTTGTGAGCACATGACTTTGATTACTACTAAAAAATCACCTTCTTGCAATGGGCAAAAATCGTTGCGAAAGGCACCAATTGCGATAGAACAACTGTCGTTGCCTGCTGTTGCAGAAAACAGAGTGGCAATAGGATATAGCAACAATTTTACGTTCTGTTGCAATTACTACATCTTTTGCAACGTATTCAAGTGTTGCAATAGTTCGGTTTTACAATGGACTATTCTGTTGCAATAAGTTATATTGCAACATTTACGATAGTTGCCAAAAACTCTATTGCCACAACATATTTCATGGTAATAAGTGTTAATGTCACGTTTAAATCTGTTGCAAATGGTTTTGTTACCACATGATGCTTCGTGGCAACAAAACACTAGTGCCACACAAGTGACTCATGGCAACAAGATGTATTGCAATGCAAATAATTTCGTTGCATTTGATCATTTTGCAACATAATGTGTCTCGTGGCTACATGATCTTTTTGCTATAAAAATTATCTATGGTAAGAACCGTTATAACAACAACAAAAAAATATCATAACTAATGATGTTGCAACAAGAATAAAAGGTTGCGACTACTGAAGTCCCAACGAAATAGATCCATGGTAATTACATCTTATTGCAACAAAAAAATCATTGCAACTGAACCATCCAACAACTAATAAAACCGTTGCATTTACACATATTCAAACCCACAATTTATACGACAATGCATTTTGCATTTCTATTGGGTATAAAATGTTATGAAAAGAATTATATTTTACATCAGTAACGTCAGAACCAAAATTGACAACCATAATATTTGTCTCTTGTCTCATATATTAACTATATCCATACCATAAGTTGTAACAAATAGGTTGCACCAAATAAATAGTGGCCAAATACAAATTAATTTGATAACATAGCTCACAATCACAGCATCCTCGTACTAGCTTGGATTGTGATAACATAGATAATAAACTACTCAGGACTAGCAAATTATTGGAAGTTTTTTTTGCCATCGTGTACCCCTCCATCCCCTCCATTGATGCAAGCAATGGTTAGCTAGGCTGACGACGATATCACGACGACAAGGGATTCAAGCGAAGACTAAAGAGCGCGAATACTGAAGAGTGAGCTCCACTACGGAGGGAGCGCACAGAGCGGGTGAAGGCCTAGGTGCTCCCTCCGTCTCGGCGGGTTAGCGAGTTCCAACACTAAATTTAGCATTTGAAGAATAAACGATGATCGGGTATAGGTGGAGGGTACGTGTTACGAACAACCTTGGAAGCCTCGCATGAATAATTGTTCATAGTAAAAAAGGAGGTTTGCCATTACGTGAATAATTGTTCATAGTACAAAAGAATGTTTGCCATAATGTGTATAATCAGGGGCGGATCTACGTCCGGGGCTGCCTGGGCTGCAGCCCCGGTCGTGGTCCGCGAGCGAATAGGCCCAGTACAAGCAGTCGCATCTCCGCCTCCACTCCTCTAGCCGCCAGCCACCGCTCGCCCACTCCGCTCGCCGAGTCGCCGTCTCGGGGTCTTGCGTCTAGCCGTCTCCACCTCCTCTCGCCCTCTCCGGTCGACGGTCGTGGACTCATGAGTTGTGGGCGCTGCCGCGCTGGCTCCGTAGCCTGTAGGCTCCCGCAGGCCCGCCTCCGGTCGTGGACACTCGCCGTCTCCAGTGGGCGGTCGTCGTCTCGTCGTCTTCCTGGAAGCAGAACAGTGCACTGTTTTGAATTGTTCTGTTGGCAGACATCTTTGGATTAATGTTTAAATTATATCTTGTGTCATATTAAATATCAGTTATATTGTTTTTGTTTGGTTTAAAAAATTTTATAGCCTTAGCTTAGTAGCCCCCTCTTGGATCAATCCTGGATCCGCCACTGTGAATAATTGTTCATAGTACAAAAGGAGGTTTGCCATAACATACATGCCTTAGAAGCCTTAATTAGAATCCTCACGTGAATAATTGTTCATGGTACATGTTCAAGTAAATAATTGTTCATGGTACATGTTCAAATACTATATGGCATTTGTTTAGAAAAATTAAACGATGGGAACGAGAGAGTATTGAGTATGTGTATACGTGCAACAATACTGATGTGTATACGAGAGAGTATGAGGTTGTATGTCTGAGTCATCTCCGAGCCGTTCGACACGTCTGTGGGCATCTACCAGAGATTCCCTACTAGGGATACGGAGACGCCCCCATTCCATCCTCATCTGCTCGCTCCGTCTCCCGGTTCATGCCATCCCCATACGGCCACTAACTCCTACATTCCACAGATGTGTTTCCGTAGCAATTCCTTGCCTGGTGGGAAACTCAGGGCAGATTTGAAGACTGCCGGCAAAGATCCAGCGAGGAGGTGGCGTATCCATCCCAAAATCGCAACATCTGGACTAAGTGAAGGAGCTGAATAAGCACGTATCACCCTCGTCGTCCTCGCCGCCAATGCCTCCACGGCCGAGGCGCCACTCGTCGTCGCGCACAAGAATGCTTCGCTCTACTGCCAGATCCGATCCGCGCGCGTGAGTATCGCTGGTCCCCCATAGCTGAGATGTGGTTTGTTACTTATGTAGTCTGCTGATCTGGCTCTTCTTTTTTTGGAGATTTGAACACACCTTCAATTCAATTGATAGTTTTGCCGAGATAGTGGACGAAGAAAAATGCCAGTCCACGAACCCTATCCATCCGCCGTCCTCGATGAGCAGGTCCACCAGATGCTTCACAACTCGCGTGCCGAGCTCGACGCCCCATCAGCAGCTTCCTCTCTCCAGGGTGTAGGCAAGTCCCCGAACACTATCCCTCCGCCCGTCACACTGTTCCCGATTTCTAGCCTAATTTATGTATGTGCATGAATAATTAGTTTATAGGTTATGCGCCATAGCTTTTATGTCTAAAAGAATTGTGACAATTGTGCTTGGTTTTACCTTTTTAGTTTCAGTTCTGAAAATACTTGTACATAAGGTGTAATTATGACAGTTCTGAAAAAAGGAAAGGGAAAATTTGTGTTGTACTCTATAAGTAGAACAATGTTAGTGGCATTAACCAATTTCTTGTGTGAGAAGATAATTGTACCCATTTCTATGTGTAATGTCTTCTTGTTCCCATTTCTTTTTCTAGCAGCTAATTGTTCCTCTTCCATTTCCAATGCTTTCAGCCATTTGCCTCTTAATGAGGTTTCAGCTTCAGAATTGGTGGTGCCATTTTCTCATGGACAACCCAAAGCAGCCAGGCGCCTATGGTGGGTCTCAGGTAACTAAACTCTATGGTGATGTTGTTGTCAGTCTGGTAAACCATAGTTGTCTCAATTTTTCAAATCCTTAGTGTATTTGGGATGCTTAGCAGAATAAAAAGATTACTTCCAAGTATGTGTGTCAGTTGGCGCATACATTATTAAGAATATAAAAATAAGAGGTACGTGATTGTAAGATCATTACAAATGAAATATATAATAGTTACACGATTGTACGTGTTTGCCTCAATTCAGTGTGTGCCAATAGTCTGTGACTTTTCTTTTAAACAAAAAAATCATCATCATTTGCGTCTCGTGATGAGTCCATAGGTGCTACATATCCATCATCAATGTATGTGTTGTCTTCTTCATCCTCCTCATCTGCTAACCCAATATCATACGTTTCTTCTATAAATTCATCAAGCGCTTTCTCAATGACACAAGCATCACCGGTTACACCTTCCATGTCAGACCTTCTCCACTTCACCAATACTTCATCACTGCTTGAAACACTCATGCCTTCCAATCCCACATCTATTGAATCAAGATCAATTTCTGAATTTTCAGATTCTGGCATGGCGAACAGATTTCGGGGTTTCATTCTTACAACAGTGCACCAATCTTTTTTCTTTGTACCATTGACATAAAATACCTGCTCAGCTTGTGAACCAAGAATATAAGGCTCATCTAAATAGCACAACCGAGTTTTATCAATATCAATAATTCCATACTGATCCCTTTGGTAGCCTCTTCCTTTGTTCTTGGCGGTAGGAACATGTAACCAGTTGCACTGAAAGAGGACAATTTCCTTTCCTTGAGGAAAATCTAGTGCAATAATTTTTTTAATCACACCATACCAGTCAATATTACCGGAGCTTTCATCTCCTTTCACAACAACACCACTATTTTGTGTGCATAGGTTTTGCTCTATTTTTTCTATACGAAAAAGAAATCCATTGATGAAGCATCTGTTGAAAACACGAGCCCGATGGTCTGGTCCTTGTGAAAGTGTGTAGAGCAGGTCACTTGTCTTCCATTATTGATTTAGTTTGCTGATCTGCAGCCAACGAAATATGCTTAAGTTATTTGCAAATATAATATGGAGCAGCAGTTAGTGGATGACATTACAAATAAAACAAATTACTCACAACCCACCTTTCGCTCGAACCAGCCTACAAATTGTTCCTTGTGCCTTTGATCAACATTCCGTGTACTTAATTATTTTAGTTCGTCCATATGCTCGCTACAATATTTTAAAATAGGGCTTCAGGTAATTCAAATTCTATGAAACATGCCAATGCATAGTATCAAAAAATAGATTTTGAAATAAGATCTTACTTTATCCATTTAGTAGCCTCATCACAATTTTGTAATATGTAGTGCCTCATCCGCTGCAGCTCACTCCTAGAAAGTGACTCGACAGTGAATCCTTTCTTAGTGTAGTCAATGTTGGCAAATATGCTTAGGCCAGATGGTGGTTCACTCACAGCAGCAGCTTCATGACGGTCTACATGATTAAGCTTGGTTTCCACGTCTTGCAAGAAGCGACTGCAAAATGTCATGCACTCCTCTAATATATATCCCTCAGCTATCGAGCCTTCAGGGTGCGCTTTGTTTCGTACATAGGCTTTAAGAGTACGTAGATATCTCTCAATTGGATACATCCATCTATAGCACACTGGTCCACCAAGTTTAGCCTCTTCAGCTAGATGAATTGGCAAATGGATCATTATATCAAAAAAGGCTGGTGGGAAAATCATCTCAAACCGACAAAGGGTTTCAGGAATCGAGGTGCTCAACTGCTCTAAATCTTCAGCACTCAGCTCCTTTGAACATATTGCATTAAAGTACCTACTAAGTTGAATCAATGGAAGAGCAACATTTTCTGGCAAAACATTGCGAATTGCAATGGGTAATAGTTTTTGAAAAATAACATGACAGTCATGAGTTTTTAGACCAGATACCTTACACTTGTTCACATCCACACTCCTCTTAATGTTAGAGGCATAACCATCAGGCATCTTCACACCTTCTAGGAATTGGCATAACCATGTCATCTCATCCTTACCCAATGTGTAAAGTGCTGATGGCAAGGTGTATTTTCCATTCCCAAGCACAATGTGTTGATCCTTCCTGATGCCTAAATGCTCCATGTCAAGTCGAGCCTTCTCGCCATCCTTAGATTTCCCTTCCATACCTAGCAAAGTCCCCAATATGATGTCATAAATGTTTTTCTCAATGTGCATCACATCCAAATTATGCCTTACGAGCAATTTTTCCCAGTATTGTAGTTCAAAAAAATACTCTTTTTCCTCCAATTGTGCCATCTAGTTTCTTCCTCACGCTGCTTCCTTTTCCTTGTAGACTTCCCAAAAGTGATTTGCTCAAAACTTTCATACTATTGCAGAACCCCTTCACCACTCAATGGCACTAGAGGCTCCCTTGTTTCCACAGTATTGTTGAAACTGGCCTTGTTTTTGTGCCACCTATGATCCATAGGCAGAAACCGACGATGTCCCATGTAGCAATGCTTGGATCCACATTTCAACCATAAGAAGTCGGTATCCTTGTGGTAGTATGGACATGCAAACTTGCCTTTTGTGCTCCAGCCAGATAACATCCCATATGCTGGGAAGTCATTTATTGTCCAGAGAAGAATTGCTCTCAAATTAAAATTCTTCTTCTCCTTGGCATCCCATGTCTCAACACCTTTTTCCCAAAGGTCTTTGAGCTCATCAATCAGAGGCTGCAAATATACATCAATATAGTTTCCTGGAGAGTTTTTACCGGGTATCAACATTGACAACATCCAGAAAGGTTGTTTCAAACACAACCAAGGTGGCAAGTTGTAAGGGATTAAAATGACAGGCCATATAGTGTACGCAACATTGACCATCCCAAATGGATTGAAGCCATCAGATGCAAGACCCAACCGAATGTTACGAGGATCAGTAGCAAAATCTTTGTATATGTTATCTACATGCTTCCATGCCTTAGAGTCAGCAGGGTGCCTCATTTTGTTATCTTGGACTAAGCCCTCCTTGTGCCAACGCATATATTCAGATGTGGTCGAATTCATATACAACCTTTGCAATTGAGGAATAACTGGGAAATATCTTAGGATTTTCCGCGGGGCACGCTTGTTGGTTGCCTCCTCATGATGCCCAGAAATCGTTGGTTGCCATCTAGACTCACCACATGTTGGACATGTATCCATGGCTGCATATTCTTTCTGAAACAACAAACAATCATTGACACGTGCATGTATCTTTTGGTAGTCAAGGCCAAAATCATGAATAACCTTTTGTACTTTATCCAATGTGTCCGGAACACAGTGGCCTTCTGGGAGAACAAGCCGAAACAACTGAAGTACGACCGCTAATGCACTTTTACTAAGACCAAACATGCATTTAATCTGAAAGAGCCTTACTATAAAAGATACCTTAGTGACCTCCTTGCAACCTGGATACAATTCCTTCTTTGCCTCTGTTAATAGATTAAAGAATGCCTTTGCTTTTGCATTTGGCTCTTCATTAATATTTCCTACGATGTCTTCGTGTATAGCACCACTGATTAGTGTTGAAACTAGTTCGGTCACAGAACCACTGTCACCTGTTTCATCATCATTGACAACTGCTGCAGCATTGCCCTCATCTGAATCATTTGCTTGGTTTCCTTCTTCGATGAAGCTCTCATCAAACCCTCTAATAACCAAGTGACTATGAACCTGAGATTGTGTTCTGTAGGACATGCATCGACATCTTGAACATGGACATGGTGCAGTTTCTCCTCTAGCAGTGCCACCAAATGTAGTTTGTATGAACTTTCTGAAATTTGTTTGCCACTCATTTGTCGTGAAGTGCATGCGCATCCAACTCCTATTATTCTGAGACATGGCTTTCTAGTATAAGATAGGAATCACTAGCCGGGACCTATAACAAAAAAAACAAAGTTAAACTGATTTTCAGTCATAACCAGTATTGAGCTTTAAAGTTTAATGATAAGTTATTAATTCATGCAATATGTAGTCACTAGCAACAACATAGTTTTCAAAATCCTATTTACTCTCCTGTTAGCAAGTTGACATGAGATGTTTGTGGTATATATGTAGATATCTTGATGTGTAGCTGCTAAGTGATTTCCAGCCATTCAAATGTTATTGACATGCATATATACAGAGGGAAACTGAAGCCATAGAAAACATTACAATTGGTGACAAGGCCTGTGATGTTTAATAACACAATGTAATACTATCTAATTCCATATATTTGTTACAAGGTAATGTGTGCTGAATTGCATTGAGAGAAAATAATTAAGTGTGTTGTGCATAGGCATTTGTTTGAAGCAATGTGCACATCACAACAATTCTTGCTATCAGTCACACTTGAAAACATTTTGGTGCCGACATGCCTAGAATTATTTTGGTGCCGACGCTAATAACAGTTTCAGAATTTTCCCTTTGCATAATTGTAGTTTCAGAATCACAGTTTCACATCCATTTTTTTTAAAAAAGGATCGTTAATACTAATATCTTTGTGCAGTGTAGTTCATCAGTTCAAAAGGCAGTTTGCACATCTTGAGGAGCATCATAGTGAGAAGGAGAAAGAGGTTCTACACTGCAAAGAGAGCATGCTTCTTTACCAAGGTACATGATTCATGAGTGCAGTGTACCTTTGATGTGTGGTTAGGGTTCTTTTATAGGAGGAATAAAAATGTGGCATTACTAGTTACTACCAACGCGTATCATTGAATTCATAGAAGAATAGTCATACACAACAATTGCAGTCCCTCTTAAATAGCCTCCTAGTACCTCCATTATAATTTTTTCTATATGAGGACAATAGTACTTCCATTTTATTTTTTTATATACCAGTCCTGTACGCCAAACCTCGTAGTAACAAACTTTTCCACATGACAACAATCTTGTTATACACATGTGCTACATGCTTACATCACTGAAAGAATTTTCTTACAACAATCTTGTTATAAATGGAGCATATTGATTTAGGACCCAACTCGCAGCTGGAAGATACTTTCAGTTTAGAGTAAACGCAAGAGTTATTTAAAAAAACACTTGCCAAGTTACTGATTGTACCAATTGAGAAAAAATGAGTAGGGAGCATATTCAGTTTCTTGATTGATATTGCTGTTATCTATCATAGTCATAAGAACCCAAGCTACACAAGCAACTGAGACAACAAAACCAGGTTTTTTTTGTCAAGGATATTGCTTTCTTAGTTGGTTATTCATATTAACTAGGCATATGAGAACATCGAGAAATACAGGACAATGGTTTGGCACAACTTCCACACACGAGCCACTGCAATGTTGTCCATTAACTTTATATATTATCGTAAATGCTTTAATCTCTTCTATGCCATCCTTCCCTATTATCACCATTAGTTCACATTTATTTTGACTCTAACGGACATGATGTGTAATTTTTATGCAGGTACAACAGCCATAAAACTGAATATTATTTGGCTAGAACCTGAAATGGCGGAAACTCTCAGGAATCATGGTGCAACCGTGCATAGATCACTTGTCTAAACTAGTTACATCGTTGTGATTAAGAATAAGGATTACCTGATGGTTGTCTCCTATTTTCTGTTGTAGTGCAAACCGTCTAAAGCTAACTGTTGGATGGGGTTGGCGAAGGTGTGCTTGAATAAGGATCACCTGAAGGCGTGGAGTCCCTGGCTGCTGGTTGTTGTGTGTCCTGGCGGGCGGTAGTTTGAGTCCACTGCAGGCAGTGGCGGCTGTAATATGTACTAGTATAGGCATGCAGACAACAATTGGAAATTGTATGATTCATGTGATCATTTTCCTTGTATTCTTTTCTATTGTTGGTTATATATCAGATTTTAGAAGATTCTTGTGATCCTTTTCCTTGTATTCTTTTCTATTGTTGGTTATATATCAGATTTTAGAAGATTCTTGTGATCCTTTTCCTTGTATTCTTTTCTATTGTTGGTTATATATCAGATTTTAGAAGATTCATGTGATCTTTTTCCTTGTATTTTATTCACCTGCGTGTTTTATTGATGTGTGTCTCAGAGAACAGAAACTTCTAGATTGTTCTTTGTATTTTTCTTGTAACATATCAATAAATTGAATATATTTCCCATCGCGATCCAGACACAGAACGCAAAGTTGGATCATGGCTTAGACATGTCGCGCGCGGCAGGTCCGTATATACTACGATTTACTTGGCCTTACGCAGACATGAGAGTATATGACATAGGGTGGCCTCACCCTCCCTGCACGCCCGGTCGGTTTGGATGAAAAAAAAGAATTCTATGCACATGCCGCGTCTCGCTTTACACTGCTACTAATGCTACCACTTTACTGATGTTGTAATATCCAGTGAGCCACTAGGGACATTTTGCAACAACTGTTCTAGTGATAGCAATAACATCTTTCTCTTGCAACGAAAGTCATGATTATTGCAACACACAAATAAAGTGGCAAAAATGTGCATATATTGCAACCACTTTTAAAGGCTGTGGCAATAACTAACACGTAATGCTACAACTTTACTGATGTTGTAATATCTGGTGAGCCACTAGGGACATTTTGCAACAACTATTCTAGTGGTAGCAATAACATCTTCATGATTATTGCAACGCACAAGTAAAGTGGCAAAAAAGGTGCATAAATTGCAACCACTTTTAAAGGTTGTGGCAATAAGTAACACCTAATGCTACAACTTTATTGTTGTTGCAATATCCGTGTGACACTAGAGTAATTTGGCAACAACTGTTCTAGTGGTCGCAATAACACTTTTCTCTTGCAACGAAAGTCATGGTTATCGCAATGTACAAAAAAGTGGCGAAACGGTCCATATATTGCAACCACTTTTAAAGTTCATGGCAATAAATAATATCTAATGCAACAAAAATATTGTTGTTGCAATATCTGTCGTGGCATTAGGGTGATTTTGCAACAACTGTTCTAGTGGTCGCAATAACACCTTTCTCTTGCAACGAAAGTCATGGTTATCGCAATGCACAAAAAAAGTGGCAAAACGGTCCATATATTGCAACCACTTTTAAAGGTCGTGGCAATAAATAACATCTAATGCAACAAAAATATTGTTGTTGCAATATCTGTCGTGGCATTAGGGTGATTTTTTAGTAGTGGATCCTAAAATTAAACTTGGAAACCCTATAGGGCCTCAAAGCGGCAGATCAGAGTATAATACAAACTAGTGTCGTTTGTATGCACCAAAAACCTTAAGAAATGCAGACCTAACTTCCTAGGAAAATTAAATTCAAAAGCACGAGGAAGTAGGCGCAACAGTGCTGGGCAGAGGCGTGATAATGCCAGACCATGCAGTGCCTTGCACACGTGCGGCAGTGTCGCGCACCGTAAATTTCTCAGGATGATCTCAAACTTCACAGTTAGTTTGCGCAGGGTAAAAGATGTTTACTGGTGAAGTATGAACCAAAGCAAAACAAAAAATTGAAGCGCGGATCAAAAATCCTGAGAGAGCTAGGGTTTTGTTGGGGTTTTCTCAAAGCGAGCTCAAAGAGAATTCAACTCGGATCACGACCAAGAACTACACTGTAAGGGCGTACACATTGATCCAAAGAGTCTATCTCCTCACAAACCAATCCAAAACAACACCCAAGAACTCAAAGGTTCTCCACAAATCCACAAGAGAAGGGAAGGGAAGAACACGAGATTGAAACAACTCTAAATTTCAGCAAGGATGCAAAATTGAGATGGAAAAGTGGCAAAAAATGTGGGCCATACCGGTGACCCTTCCTCGAATTATGCAGATCACAAAAACAGTCAATCATTACAGAATCATTGTGGATCCATCGGCTCAATAGGTGACTACCTAGAGAGGAAACTAGGAGTTCAAAACAAATGCTCTAAACAAAATGGCAGCCAAGAGAGATAGGTGTAACAACAGCCCTAAGCCTCTATTTTCATAGGGTTATTTCCATTTTCTAAATTACCCCTTTTTACATAGAGCCTATTCACTCCACTGGGGCAAAATACACCAACTCCTAGGTTTTTGATCTGACGGCTACGCGTGACATAGGAAGTTGCTTCGCGTTGACGCACCCTTCGCTGTGATACCATGTGCCGCCACTGATTCCCACTAGAACCGCTGCCGTCGAGTTCTGGGGCCCAAACTTAGCCAATCCCACCATCCATAGCGCTAGGTGGTTTTGAGGCCTAAACCACTAAACCACTCTGAATATCGCACCGCGTGCGTATCCCCCACGTCCTGAACACGTGTCCCGCCAGTCCTCAACCATGGAGGCAACACGACTCACTCTGCCACATCCTCGTGTGAGTGTGTGTCTCAGGTGTCAGCCACCATGGCTTTCACTCGACTACTCCAGTTCGCCAGCCAAGACCCAGCACTCATCTTTCACCGCACCCAATCCATTATCATGAGCCTGCATGACCTTCACCTCATTCATCAACCATCATCACTCTGCTCAACACCTGCACACCACAAGCCAACTGACATGATTGCTGATACATTATCTGTAACACCCCGGGGTCCACCAACACCCTGGAATGCTACTAAACAACACTTCTGACACCTATATATAAAATTTCGGCAGCATCCCCCTTGCAAAATTGCATAAATGAGGGGGCAACAGTGTATAAACATATATCATGACAAAAACATACTAAGTATTATTAATCGGCTAGCAAAGAGAAGTTAAACATACGACATGAAGTGAATTAACTAGTGCGCACGACTAGTTAAAAAAACAAACTTCCTTTGACAATAAGTTTCTAATTAAATCATGGCTGCGCCTGGGCAGCGTTATTGTGAGAGTGAAAGTGGACGTGCTGCTACTCCCCTCATTTCCAACATGTATCAAGTACCTGCATTGAGTAATGCAAGAGTGAGATGACACATCTCAGCAAGTAAAATAATATCAAACTGTTTAACCACATAAGAACATTGTTTTACCACCACTTGATTCCACAACCTTCTTATTACGAAGGTCCAGCACGTATACAACGTACAACACACCTAGTCACCACACCTCGCAGGTAGAAACCACAATAGTAACATAGTAATGTCACACTTCATATATACCTCATGAGTGCAAATGTCTGCAAATGCAAGGATGACTTCTGCCTTCATACCTCTAAGGATATGAAGCCGCATCGTACCCCTCCTCGGGCAACGTACGATGATAAAAATGTACCGGTACGGTCGGACCATAAGATCACGACATAACTTCAAAATGCAAGATGGATGATGCGATGAGCATGTCATGCCTACAACACTTCATATAACGTGATTCAAAAAAATACTTCAACTTCATCCAAGATGGGAATCAACCACATATATCATTACCAAATTATGATCATCCACAATATTAGACAATTGAGAATTAATACTTCCAAACAAATAAACTTCATCATAGAATTCAATGATTAACATAATTAAAACTTATGCATACTCAATGTCAGGGAATATGATGCAACCCAAACGGTAGCAACCACCACTGTATTTACTTGCCTTTACCGGAAGTTCGGGCAAATTCCTAAGTACGATCCGGAAGTCCACCACCTGTTTTTGACACACAACTTAGTGCACCAATTTCACATAATCAGGCTCATAAACGACGCCGCACCTACGCACAAACTCAAACCCCGCCGCGGGTTACATCTCTCCCCACACCCACCAAACTGCAGCGGCGCTGCTTAATAATTTCATAACTTTAAAATTATGACAGCAGTAGTAACAAACAAAAACTCCAGAGGCATCTACATGAAATTCCCCACAAGTTTTGTATACAATTTATAATTAAATTCCAACATCTAATTAGCCCAAAACAGTCCACAAGATGAACCCTGTAATCTGTTTTTTTTTGTCTTTTGGACAGCGACATACCCGGATTCAAACAGCGATATCTTTTAAAATATAATTCCAAATCAAGCACATAAGTACTTATTGGAAAGATAAGACAAAGCCCTACATGATTATCATACTGGTTAACACTAATTACCCACGAAAAATTCACAGAAACTGCTAATACTACTGCTGTTCACCCACCTGAAAAATCTGTTTTTTTTGGACAGCAACGTAACCGGATTCAAACAACGATATCTCCTAAATTATAACTCCAAATCGAGCGCATAAGTACTCGTTGGAAAGGTATGACAAAGCTCTACATGATTCTCCCACTGATCCCTACTAATTGCCCACGAAAAATTCCCAGAAATCACTAGAACTACTGCTGTTCGTCCACCCACTAAATTTCTGGACAGCACCTCTACCAAATCGCATAGGTAAACATGTAACCAATTGGATTGCAGCACAAATACAACAAAATGATCACGAAAATCACCTTGGGTTCCTCCTTTCCTCCTTCTTTTCTTCCTTCTTCCTCCCTCCAAACTCCCATGGAAGACTCGCACCCACACGACGGACACCAAGCGGGGAGGCTCCACCTTGGAGAGGAAGAGGTGGGGGGGGCTAGGGTTGAGGGGTGGCGCTGCAATCACTTGGGGAAGAAGGAGAGGGATTGGGGCGGCTGCAAGAGTGGAAGAGAGAGGGGAGGGGCGGCCAAAGGGGTGGGGGAGTGAGAGGGAGGGGGCGGCTAGGGTTTAGGGGGGGGGGAACTAATGGGCTCCCCACCGCCGGATCGAGATCCACGGCCCAAACTCGCTCTCACGTCTGCTCCCGACCCCAACGCACAAATCCAACAAGTATTCTACTGTTTTATTGGTGAATGCTTCCTAAAAAACTCCAACCCCAACTAAACAGGTCACGAAAGAAAAGGGAAAAATACATTTAACTTCTTTTCAGAAAATTGGGTATCACACTTTATCCCCCTTAAAAAGAATTCGACCTCGAATTCCGACGCTTCTATCAGAACGACAAGGAAAGATCAATAAATCAACAAAACTCACTCATAAAGAAAGGTTCGGGTACTTCTGCCGCATCAGCTCCTCAAGCTCCTAGGATTCTAAGATACGCAGCAGACGACACTCAAGAGTCTGGTCTTGCTACATAGGAATCGACTCTAGCTCGATTTGATGGTCTGGATTCCGCAAATACTTCCTCAACATAAAGACATGGAATATATGGTGTACTCTGATCATAGACTCCGACAATTGTAGGTGCTAAGCCAAGCTGCCAACTCGGGCTAAGATAGTAGACGGTCCTATATAACTCGGACAAAGCTTTCTTAACACCAAATCAACATTGACACATGCAAGTACTTCAATAAATATATATATATATATATATATATGAATGCAATACATACTGTGCTCAAATAGCCTAAACCAAACCTATCCAAACAAGAGTAACTTCAAAAGATCAATGTAATGCTTGCATATTTCTAGACAGCAGCACAACGGTTATTTGTTTTCCTCATAACTCACAAAATATTCATCCAATAGAAGTAAACTAGGACTTTATGGGAAGCTTACAAAGTCCACTATACCCTTGGTATTATCATCACCCCAAGATTTGAAACTTAAAAAGGCCAAACAATGCGAAACGTAAATTTTGTCCAGACTTGAACAGAATTCAACTACTCACTTCAAAAATCCATAATTGGAGTCTCATTCATCCCATTCAGGCGCTCCTAGACTTTTTAGAAAGCCAGTAAAATTGTCTATATTTCATTTATAAACCTATCAGGTTAATTCAGTGAATATCAAGATCAAAAGACATAAGAAAGGCTTTGCTGTCCAAATTTGGACAGATTCAAAGATTCCAATTAAAACAAATGTAGCTTAACTTATAGGTCACCAAAAAGGGTGATCCAAAATTTGTTGGAAAGCTTAAGGAAAGTACTACCACTTCTTTATAATTTATAAGAACTGATTCGAAGTTTAACTTGGGCAGACAAGGTCAGTTTCGAAATCTGTACAGAATCTGGACAGATTCCAAGACTAGACTTGAGAAAATCATAACTCCCAAACTACTAGACCTATGGTCATGAAATTTTACACAAGTAAGATGAAGAAGTTGGCTACAACTTTTTATATACAACACCTCTACCGAAAACATGGTGTAATTCATTGAACTAGCGGCATAACCAAAACTGGTCATGTAGTCCCAAACAACAAGCAATAGATTTATTCAGGTTCTATACTCTTCTAAGATTAAGTGTTCATCGAAGGACTAATAACTTTAGGTTCTTCATTACGAGACACTTAGAGTCAACATAAGGGTAGAAGCAATATGCTTACTTTTTAAATCATTTTAAGCCTGATCTCACATCATGCAAGCAAGAATCAATTTAAGTATACTATGCCTGCCCATATATCCATCCAATAACTCAGACAATCTGCATCTCCACCTAGACTTCACACGACGTAACTATTTCATACTTACGCAAACACGCCAAGACCAGAAAACATGGCTTCACAACAATACGTACTGGCCTATTCAAATATCCCTCACTATCTCTCTGTTTTAGCCCACGCTCCACATATACAATAACAAGATAACTATCACAACCACTACATCTATTCCCTCCCACCATACAACATAATTAACATGGATTGCGAAAGAGCTCACCATAACTAAACCAAACTCCCAAAGAAATATCCCTAAATAGAAAATTGACAATCAACAGCACAAATGCTCATTCTGTCTCTACCTCTTTCACTATAAAAGCAATGATAACAAAGAAATATTGTAAAATCATCTAAACTTCATGACCTAAAACTTTTGTATTCAAAGGATAAACAAAGTTTTTTTATCTCCATTTTTTTAATTTGGCTTGTAAGGTGACATACATGATCTGCCACCAGAACCTGACGGAACATGACCCATAAATTCAAAACCTCATAACTCTCTACATCTAACAAAATTTTACAAATATAAACTCATTGAAAAGATTATAACATTCCCTAAAACTTTTATTATAATGAGTGTCTCAGAATTGGTTTCCAAGCTGATAAAACAATGCAATTGCTTTGTTGCAAAACTGATAGGTTAGAAACAATGGACAACTAAAATTCAAAATACTATAACTCCTGCTATACTCAACTTAAAACTACAACGAACACGCGTTGGAAAAGTTTGGAAATTGTCCACGACTTTTGCAATAAAGTTCCACCCAAATTTATCTTTATAGCCCTCAACTCTGCATGACCTACAGCTAAACTCAGCCTGAGATACTGCACATCAGAGATTCGACTTATATCCGTACAACCACCTCTCCCAATCTATTTAACAGACAATTACAAGTAAATACCCATTAAAAGGTACTAAGAAAAACTAAAAGTTTTTCTTAAAGAGAATTCCCAAATTTGGGCTCTGAAACTATCAAAACGCGGTTGATTTATTAGTGGTTTTAACGACACCTAAAGTTCAGACACAACGGTGCAACAATTTCAGAGTAGCCTAACTCCAATTATATGCAATGAAAATTACAAACCAATACTCTTTGGGAAGATCATGAAATTACTAAAGCTTTCATAATCCAACAAAACCCAAAATTTACCGTATTCAATGTCTATACTTTTGTACAAAATTAAGGCTGCTATAGGAAACCCATAACTCTCAAATGTTTAGACCAAACTGGGTGATTGAGCATCCTATGCAAAGATGAAGAAACCTACTATAAAACATTCTAGATAAGTGAAGCCTGATTCAGCCTCCAACTAATTTAAAATGACTCCCAAAACAAAACAACACCTTACCCATAATAAAAAAACAATATAAAATAAAACCCAAGGCATTGGCAGGTGCGACCAATATTAGGATTTTCCACTACCAAATGGGGATGCAACTCCCCAAAGCCTTTAAGCAACACTTTACCTAATAGGTTAGAACACTAAGCACCACAATCAACGAATTCAACAACCTCATTTGTTAATGCCACTAAGGTCAAACATCCATGTATCGACAATGTATGAAACACCT
Source organism: Zea mays (assembly GCF_902167145.1). Lineage (NCBI taxonomy): Eukaryota > Viridiplantae > Streptophyta > Magnoliopsida > Poales > Poaceae > Zea > Zea mays. The sequence continues at coordinate 116,160,900 of NC_050099.1, forward strand.
GACATACCCGTCTCTAGCACTATAAAACATGGTTGTTATTACACTAGAATCCAACTATTAGAGCTCTCCACAACTATTCTGTTGACGTGAAGCAAATGGTGCTCATGTCATGTAACGTATTTTCCTCCTCTCAAAAGAGATAAAATTTGCAATACTCATAAAGCAATGGAGGGATAACAAGAAAAACTAATGTACTTCTTGACACATACTCATGCAAAAGCTTCATAAATATTACTTTCAATACTAAAATAATAACACGATACTATGCTCAACAGGAGTAATTGGACGTCAATAAGACAATCCACATAACCAAACTACCTCGATTAACCTCACATACAACAAAACCTACTATTACTGCACTTGAACAATTTGTACTTCGTGATATCACAGGATGCATTCAAAGTAGTAGACATACATGATCTATCAAACCATCATTCATATAAGAAAAATCTCAATCTGATGCAACAACCCCATCATTAAAGAGATCGATGACTAACAAACATAAGCAACTCCCAGTTAAGCATTGACTTCATTTAAGATAAAGCGGTCCAAATAATGATTCAACAAGCATGCATAGAGAAACTGCTCATAAAAAAAATCAAACTGCCATACAATGTTGGCAAATAAAAAAAATATAAAACGGGATGTCAATATCGCCCACATGACTAGCCTGCAACAACTAAAAAATATGCATAGCCTTTATGGCTATTGAAACAAGCCATAGAAGGAAAACATGCACGACATAAAATCCACTTGAAACCACCCTATTTATTGTTAAAAATAAGGTTGCACATAATAAGAAAACCTATCAGGTAGACATGGTTGGACTTATCAATCTACGTCATGTCACAAATTCACTCGAGTTTTACCAGTCTAAAGATTTCATAGACATTACAACGTTGCATCTGCTCCATAGAGACAAACCAATTTTATACTAATATCAAGTTAGCAAGTAGCCACACTAGCCTAAAAAAATGAGGCGCAAAGCATTGCACCCATGGAAATATTACATTGATAAGTTGGGTTGTAACCCAACAGTCAATCAAACTCAACAACACCATAAAACTACATTATATAGTGTTTTCACACTACACCAAGTCGGATTAGACCCACTATACACAAGCTCAATAAACAATTGGTCCTATAAGTACAAGAACCCAAGAATCCTTTTGGGAAAAAACATCCACAATCAAGCATATAGAAATATATGATGGTAATAGCTCAGAGATTTGAAAACATTGCATCCCAAAAAAAACATCATGACGATATGTATATAAAACAAGTACATTAGTAGCCTCACTTGCATAATATCTTCAATAACAACCACATCAAGAAACCAATAATAAATAGAAGTAACATATCATATCAAGCATTACGTCGTTAACGACATACCCCATCAAACCATAAAGGGATTTGGAGTAAGGAAGTTCTAGTCATCTATACAATAAAATACTAATATGAAAGAGATACGAACCCATACCATTCCTATATGTGCAAGTGTGTCAAATTTATCTTCAAATTGCATAGAATCTAAAGCCTATCCTCTGATACCAACTGTAACACCCTGGGGTCCACCAACACCCCGGAATGCTACTAAACAACACTTCTGACATCTATATATAAAATTTCGGCAGCATCCCCCTTGCAAAATTGCATAAATGAGGGGGCAACAGTGTATAAACATATATCATGACAAAAACATACTAAGTATTATTAATCGGCTAGCAAAGAGAAGTTAAACATACGACATGAAGTGAATTAACTAGTGCGCACGACTAGTTAAAAAAACAAACTTCTTTTGACAATAAGTTTCTAATTAAATCATGGCTGCGCCTGGGCAGCGTTATTGTGAGAGTGAAAGTGGACGTGCTGCTACTCCCCTCATTCCCAACATGTATCAAGTACCTGCATTGAGTAATGCAAGAGTGAGATGACACATCTCAGCAAGTAAAATAATATCAAACTGTTTAACCACATAAGAACATTGTTTTACCACCACTTGATTCCACAACCTTCTTATTACGAAGGTGCAGCACGTATACAACGTACAACACACCTAGTCACCACACCTCGCAGGTAGAAACCACAATAGTAACATAGTAATGTCACACTTCATATATACCTCATGAGTGCAAATGTCTGCAAATGCAAGGATGACTTCTGCCTTCATACCTCTAAGGATATGAAGCCGCATCGTACCCCTCCTCGGGCAACGTACGATGCTAAAAATGTACCGGTACGGTCGGACCATAAGATCACGACATAACTTCAAAATGCAAGATGGATGATGCGATGAGCATGTCATGCCTACAACACTTCATATAACGTGATTCAAAAAAATACTTCAACTTCATCCAAGATGGGAATCAACCACATATATCATTACCAAATTATGATCATCCACAATATTAGACAATTGAGAATTAATACTTCCAAACAAATAAACTTCATCATAGAATTCAATGATTAACATAATTAAAACTTATGCATACTCAATGTCAGAGAATAGCATGCAACCCAAACGGTAGCAACCACCACTGTATTTACTTGCCTTTACCGGAAGTTCGGGCAAGTCACTAAGTACGATCCGAAAGTCCACCACCTATTTTTGACACACAACTTAGTGCACCAATTTCACATAATCAGGCTCATAAACGACGCCGCACCTACGCACAAACTCAAACCCCGCCGCGGGTTACATCTCTCCCCACACCCACCAAACTGCAGCGGCGCTGCTTAATAATTTCATAACTTTAAAATTATGACAGCAGTAGTAACAAACAAAAACTCCAGAGGCATCTACATGAAATTCCCCACAAGTTTTGTATACAATTTATAATTAAATTCCAACATCTAATTAGCCCAAAACAGTCCACAAGATGAACCCTGTAATCTGTTTTTTTGTCTTTTGGACAGCGACATACCCGGATTCAAACAACGATATCTTTTAAAATATAATTCCAAATCAAGCACATAAGTACTTATTGGAAAGATAAGACAAGCCCTACATGATTATCATACTGGTTAACACTAATTACCCACGAAAAATTCACAGAAACTGCTAATACTACTGCTGTTCACCCACCTGAAAAATCTGTTTTTTTTTGGACAGCAACGTAACCGGATTCAAACAACGATATCTCCTAAATTATAACTCTAAATCGAGCGCATAAGTACTCGTTGGAAAGGTATGACAAAGCTCTACATGATTCTCTCACTGATCCCTACTAATTGCCCACGAAAAATTCCCAGAAATCACTAGAACTACTGCTGTTCGTCCACCCACTAAATTTCTGGACAGCACCTCTACCAAATCGCATAGGTAAACATGTAACCAATTGGATTGCAGCACAAATACAACAAAATGATCACGAAAATCACCTTAGGTTCCTCCTTTCCTCCTTTTCTTCCTTCTTCCTCCCTCCAAACTCCCATGGAAGACTCGCACCCACACGACGGACACCAAGCGGGGAGGCTCCACCTTGGAGAGGAAGAGGTGGGGGGCTAGGGTTGAGGGGTGGCGCTGCAATCACTTGGGGAAGAAGGAGAGGGATTGGGGCGGCTGCAAGAGTGGAAGAGAGAGGGGAGGGGCGGCCAAAGGGGTGGGGGAGTGAGAGGGAGGGGGCGGTTAGGGTTTAGGGGGGGAAACTAATGGGCTTCCCACCGCCGGATCGAGATCCACGGCCCAAACTCGCTCTCACGTCTGCTCCCGACCCCAACGCACAAATCCAACAAGTATTCTACTGTTTTATTGGTGAATGCTTCCTAAAAAACTCCAACCCCAACTAAACAGGTCACGAAAGAAAAGGGAAAAATACATTTAATTTCTTTTCAGAAAATTGGGTATCACATTATCTCACACTCTGGTTAGTCCCCTAAATGCCCCAGAGTGCTACCCTTTGACAATCATTCATCATCAACTCAAACCACAAGGACAAGTCAACCTTGTGTTCGCAATCTCCCCCTTGATGAGTACATTGTCAATACCATCACATGAACATATATAAGCAGAAAAAGGAAGAAGAAGAGAAACACTCTCGAATGACCAAAAGCTAGGTAAAGACCAAACAAGTCATCCAAAGCAAGCAAAACTTGGTCCCCAAAGAAATGGGCAATGGCTCAACACGAGCAAGCAGAAAATGGCTAATCCTCAAGGAGAGGCAAAAGCAGGGCTCAACACAACTAGCCAGCACATAAGGCCACATCGGATCACAAAATCAGCACAAAAGCTAAAAGCAAAGCTAGTTCCTCCAGAAAGAGGCAAACAGTTCAACACAACTAGCAAAAGCTCCAAAATCCTCCCCTGAGAATATCTCCCCTTATGAAAGCACTCTCCCAAAGCAAAGGTCTCCACCTTTGATGATGGGAACAACAGAATCCCAAAATTGCAAAAAAATCTCCCCCTTGATAGGAGACCGAAAATCTCAAAATCTCTCCCCTTGTTGACAAGTGAACTCATCAAGCACAAAAGAGGGTAGAAACAAAACCTCCCCCTTGACAAGAGAACTCCCCGTGAGAGAATGCAAAATTGCAAAAGAGAGGAGAAAATAGAGAAAGTGCAGGAGCTTCAGGAGTATATCAGTTAGAGTGTAAAAATGCTTTAAGTGGTGTTGTGCTATGTGTGCAACAATAAATGCACATGCTAGCAAATAACCAAACTGGTCATATGCACAATAAAATGTGAAGTGTAAGCATTTTGATTCAGTTTTAAGTAATTCAAAAGAGAAGTTCACCACTAAAGACAACACTAGGCATAAATTAAGTAGGAATTCAACTAAGTGCCGATCAAGGTAAACCAGGTGAACTACCCTAAACAACAGTCACTCATCATGCTAGAAACATATTTGAAAATGATACTAGCTGATTTTTTCAAGATTTATCGGAATTTGCAGTGGATTATAAATTGCAACGAAAAGCATGTGAGTGCGAGAGGTTGTAAGTATTGTCATGGTCTAAATTTTTCAACTGGGTCTAGCCTATGCAGAAAAGCAATCAGAACCTAGAAATACCTGTCGATCATCCACTACCATACTCAAGTTCATCCAAAGGTACAAATGGAAGCAGTCTCGATACAAAGAGGTGGAGACAAATGCAAACTCATTTCAATCTTTCTAATTTTTCACATATCTTGATATTGATCTTAAGCACAGAATTTATGATTCAAGATAGTGAATGACTAAGAGCATGAGACATAGCCACCTAGCATACTAGAGACAACACAAAGGATTTCAAACACCTGCTAGGTGCCAATCTCAAATGATGAACATTGTCGGTACCCTGAAACAGGGGTACCCCTTTCTACAGTGTGAAGACACGGTGCCCATGCGGCTACCTCTAGTCGCGTGGTAAACAGCGCCCGACCCCACCACGTGGTCGACTCTCGGGTCGCAACGCGGCCAAAAAGACGATATACTCCAGGGTATTAACAGTGGGTCCGGACCTCCATAGGGAAGTACCAGACCCCTGTACGTATGGACCGGACCTCCGGGTAATGTCCAGAACCTCCACAGGCGTGCCTGGATCCCTGGACGGGCCCTAGACCCCCCCCTGTGCAGGGTCCGAGCCACACACAGCAAGGTCCCAGGACAGAACATGCACAGGCCTTGCACATGACCCAGGCGGGGGTCCGTGACGACACGTGCCCGGACCCAGTCTGGTGCGGACCTATCCGCTTGCGCCACTGCTCCCAGCCCGGGCAGAGACCCGATGCGGCCACGTGGCCTACTACGCGTAACGTAAGCCAGCGGGCGGAGCCTGATGTAAGGCCCCCGGGTTACGCGGCCCCGACATTTATTGCGGATAAGGCACACCGCCTGTCCATCCCGCTGACAGGCGATGTGCCGCCTCAGCATTTAATGAGCCCTGTCCATTCCACTGGCAGGGTGTGATGCCTCAACATTTAATGTGCCATGTCCACTCCGCTGGCAGGCGGCGACCAGGTCGTCCCGCAGGCGGCGTGCATGTCTATTCCATTGGTAGGTAATACGCCCGTGCTGCGGAGTGCACTGTCCTCATCATCACTCATACGTTGCCAGGGAAGCTTCCGCTGCACGCCAATGCTACGCAGACTGCGGATATCGGGGCACAAGGAGATTGCACTGGGACTAGCATTAGTTGCTACAAGTATGACATCCGTTATGTCCTTGGGCCCGCATGTCGGGGCTCAGCACCCTTGTACGTGCCCCCTTGAGCTATAAAAGGGGAGGCACTCAACGTTACAAGGCTCAGACACACTTAGACCCAGCTCAGGCTCACAAGTTCATACAAGCTCTCAACCTCGATACATCACACAGTGGAGTAGGGTATTATGCTCCAGCGGCCCGAACCACTCTAAACCCTTGTATGTTCTTGTGTTCGTTCATCACTTAGCAGACAGGCAAAACGCTTAGGCCCCTCCTCATCTTAGGATTTAGGGCGGGTGCATTCCGCCACCTGGCCGAAGATTTCCTCTCCGACATTTGGCGCACCAGGTAGGGGCCTAGGCTTTAGGTTTTTTGCTTGTTCTTCGGCTCGACGCCATGGTCCACATCATAGAGCACCATGATTTCTTGCCCGAGGACTTCGTGGTGGAAGAGGCTGCTGCCTCTTGCACACCGTGGGCCAACAACCTCCCAGCGCTTGGTGCGGCCACTGCTGTGCACTCTGTGCGGCATCACACTCCTACGCAAACGTCCAGGACGTCTAGGGCTGCGCCTGGGGCGCTGTCAGCGGCCAGAGAGTTGCTGCGCCACCCTCCTAGTTCCACAGCCTCCCCGGGGGCCATGAAGTAGTGGCGCGACGACGTCGACCGCCTGCTTGGCATGGCGCACTCTGCCTCAACCAGGCCAAGGCCTCGGTCATCCCGGCGCCAACATGAGGTGTCGGCATTAGTGCGCTCTCCCTCGGTGACGGCCACGCCGACTGAGGACCTGCGGGCGGAGCTCAACAGCCAGCGAGCAGGCGAGGACGCCCCAATCTATATGGAAAGGTCTAATGACCTGCGGGTGGAACTCAACAGCAGGCGTGCGGGCGAGGATGTCCGCGTCTCTCTCGAGAGGGCACGTGAGCACCGACAAAATGTCGAGGGTCGCAACCTCGAATATGACTTCACTGTGGTTGCACCACAGACCCCAACGGGCACCCGGATCTAGGCGGGTGTCCCATTGGCCGGCGTGGGCTGCGCCGCGCTGGCGGATCATCTCCGTGCGATGACCTAGCCATCCAAGTTCCGGCCACACCTTCCAGAGAAGTACGACGGTACGACAAATCCATCAGAATTCTTGCAGGTTTACGTCACCGCCATTATGGTAGCCGATGGAGACACCACTGTGATGGCAACATATTTCCATGTTGCCTTGTCTGGGCCGGCCCGGACTTGGCTTATGAACCTTTCCCCAGGATCGATCTACTCCTGAAAAGAGCTCTGCGCGCGGTTCACGACAAACTTTGCCAGTGCTTACCAGCAGCATGGCATGGAGGCTCACCTCCACGCAGTGAGGCAGGAACCCGGAGAAACTCTCCGGGCCTTCATCTCCCGCTTCAACAAGGTACAAGGCACCATACCTCGTATATTAGATGCTTCCATCATCACTGTTTCTGCTAGGGGGTACGTGATGAAAAGATGTTGGAGAAGTTAGCCACACACGACATGGAAACTGTCTCCACTCTCTTCACTCTGGCCGACAAGTGCGCCAGAGCTGCCGAGGGCCGTGCATGGCACTCGGCGCCACAGACCGGAGTCGCCCAGACGGGAGGCTCCGGTGCCATCACCTAGGACGGCAAAAAGAAAAAGAAGAACCGCGGCCATGAGAAGCCACAGTCTGCTGCTCCGATTGTCGCAGCCGTGACTGGGGGCCGGAGCGAGCGCAACAAGTGCCCCCGGCCACAGGGAGGCAACAGCGGCTCATGCCCTGTGCACCCCAACGCCCGCCACAGCGCCTCGGAGTGCCACGAGATCATCAAGCTCGCGAAGCGCGTCAGCGAGCGACACGAGTAGTCGTCCAAGGATGGCTCCCCACCCCGTCGCCGGCCTGGTAAAGAGGGGGTCGACGACGGTGAGGTGGCCATGGGAGGACGAGAACTCGGGTATCAGTCACCCGAGGGGGACCTCAAGGACGTCTTCACCGGAGATTCCGACTCCGGGGACGACAACGACCGCCGCAAGAAGCTGTACGTCATGTACGGCGGGAGTTGAGAGCTCACCTCCCGTAGGAACGTCAAGTCTCAGCGCCGCGAGGTCCTGTCGGCGACTCTAGGGGTCCTAAAGGCTGCTCCACATCAACGATGGAGGAGCACCACCATCTCTTTCGAGGCATCCGACTGCCCCGATAACATGGCAGGGGCCGGTGTGCTACCACTCATCACCGCCCCTGTCATCGCTAATATGCGGCTGCACCATGTGTTGATTAACGGCGGGGCAGGCCTCAACGTCATCAGCCATGCTGCATTCAAACAGTTGCAAATCCCGGGGTCCCGTCTAGGACCCTCTCGCCCATTCTCCGGAGTGGGCCCACAGCCGGTGTATCCCCTGGAAGCATCGCACTCCCGCTTACATTCGGGACCGAGGAGAACTTCCGCACGGAGAACGTCGTGTTCGACGTCGCGGAGGTTAACCTCCCCTTCAACGCCATCATCAGCAGGCTAGCCCTGTATCGGTTCATGGCCATTTCCCATTACGGGTATTTGGTCCTCAAGATGCCGTCTCCAACTGGGGTCCTCACCGTAGGAGCGACCGCGCTGCCGAGCTTGCGACCGTAGAGAAGCTGCATGCCCTGGCAGCGGAGACTGCTCGCCCAGACGACGGAGGGGGGAACCCCTCGACCTCCGGCACCAAGGCGCTCCCCAAGGTGCCAAAGGTGCAACCATCCGGGGCAGATGGCGTCCCTGTTAAAGCCATCCGGCTTACTGAGGATTCCACCCAGACCACTCGCATTGCGGGTGATCTGGAAGAAAAATAGGAACTCGCGCTCATCGCCTTCGTCCAGGAAAATGCCGATGTGTTCGCATGGGAGCCGTCGCAGATGCCTGGGATCCCCAGAGAGGTGATCGAGCACCATCTGAAGATCAACCCCAACGCTAGGCTGGTGAGTCAGAAGCCTCGTAGAGAGTCCGTCGAGCGGCAGGACTTCATCCAAAAGGAGGTCCAGAAGCTGCTAGACGCTGGCTTCATTGAAGAGGCTCATCACCCAGTATGGCTGGCCAACTTAGTCATCGTCCCCAAAGCAAATGGGAAACTTCGTATGTGCATCGACTACACCAGCCTGAATGAGGCCTGTCCCAAGGACCCATATCCACTTCCACGTATAGATCAAATCGTGGATTCTACTTCCAGGTGCGACCTATTGTCGTTCCTAGATGCTTACTCTGGTTTCCATCAAATCTAGATGTCTAGGGAAGATAGGAAGCATACCGCTTTTGTAACAATGGATGTGCTTTACTGCTATGTTGTTATGCCTTACGGTCTGGAAAACGCCTTGCCGACATTCGTGCGGGCGATGAGTAAGACTTTCGGGGACCTAATTAGGGACAAAGTGGAAGTCTACTTCGATGACATCATGGTCAAGACTAAGAGAGGGTCGACCCTAGTGGAAGACTTAACCCTGGTCTTCGACAAGCTGCGAGCAACCCGCACAATGCTGAACCCGAACAAATGCGTCTTTGGTGTCTCCACATGAAAGTTGCTGGGGTTCCTGGTTTCGTACCGGGGCATTGAAGCAAACCCGGAGAAGATCAAAGCGATTGAGGCAATGAGGCCTCCGGCCCATATCAATGACGCCCAGAAGCTTACGGGATCATTAGCCGCCCTTAGCCGCTTCATTTTGAGGCTGGCTGAGAGGGCATTGCCTTTCTTCAAACTGTTGCGGAAGTCCGGGCCCTTCTCTTGGAACAAAGAGGCCGAACAAGCCTTCCAGGAGTTGAAGTAGCACCTGGTGTCCCTACCAATACTGGTAGCTCCGGAGCCAGGGGAGTCGCTGTTTTATACATCACAGCGGCCGCAGAAGCAGTAAGCATGGTGCTAGTCGTCAAAAGAACAACACCAGAAGGTCAGGAACCAAAGGACTCGGGAACGGCTGCAGGAGTCTGGACAGTCTAGAGGCCGGTCTACTACGTCAGCAAGGTCCTTCATGAAGCAAAAACCAGGTACCTTGAGACGCATAAGCTCCTTTATGATGTGCTTGTCGCGACCAGGAAGCTGCGCCACTATTTCTAGGCGCACAGGGTTGTGGTGGTGACCTCCTTTCCGTTAAGGGCCATCCTCCATAACTCTAACGCCACAGGCAACATCGCCAAATGGGCCGCGGAACTCGCTGAGTTCTAGCTAGACTTCCAACCTCACCACGCCGTAAAGAGCCAGGTCCTCGCTAACTTCATCGTGGAGTGGATGCCTCCCCCAAGTGTCTCTGGGGGTCCAGACCCTGATTCGAACCCCACATCTGCGGAGCCCAGGGGTCCGGTCTTCACCGAGCCCCACTGGACGCTCTACTTCGACGGATCCGCCCGCCAGCAATTTGGCTGAGCCGGGGTGGTCCTCATCGACCCAAGCGGAGATCAAGTGAAGTACATGGTGCACCTTGAGTTCAAGGCCACCAACAACATGGCAGAGTATGAGGCACTGATCTTCGGCTTGTCGGCCGCCCTATCCCTAGGGATCCGACAACTCCTGGTGAAGGGGGACTCCCAGCTGATCATCAAGCAAGTCCACGGGGAGTGTAGCTGCAACGAGCCCAGGCTCGCAGCCTACCTAAGAGCACCTAGAGGGGGGGGGTGAATAGGTGATCCTGTAAAAACTTCAAACTTAAGCCACAAAAACTTGTTAAGTGTTAGCACGATTATTGCCAAGTGGCTAAGGTGAAGTCTCAACAAAACACAGTACCACAAGAGAATCAAGCACAGAGTGACACAGTGGTTTTATCCCGTGGTTCGGCCAAGACCAACGCTTGCCTACTCCACGTTGTGGCGTCCCAACGGACGAGGGTTGCAATCAACCCCTCTCAAGCGGTCCAAAGACCCACTTGAATACCACGGTGTTTTGTTTTCCTTTCACTATCCCGTTTGCAAGGAATCTCCACAAATTGGAGTCTCTTGCCCTTACAAGTATATGATCACAAATGAAACACAGAGTAAGGGAGGGAAGCAACACACACAAATCCACAGCAAAAGCGCACACACACGGCCAAGAATCGAGCTCACAAGACTATCTCAGAGTTCTCACTTAGAACAGAGCTCGAATCACTTAGAAACACAAACGAATGCGCAGAGACTTAGTGTGGATGATCAAGAATGCTCAAAGGTTGCTTGTGTGTCTCCTCCATGCGCCTAGGGGCTCCTTTTATAGCCCCAAGGCAGCTAGGAGCCGTTGAGAGCAAATCCGGAAGGCCATCCTTGCCTTCTGTCGTCGGGGGCACCGGACAGTCCGGTGCACACCGGACACTGTCCGGTGCCCGATTTGTTTCCTTAAACGGCGAAGACGACCGTTGCAGACCGTTGGCAGATCTGGCGCTGTTGGCGCACCGGACATGTCCGGTGCACACCGGACAGTCCGGTGCCGTCTTCCGACCGTTGGCTCGGCCACGTGTCCCGCGCGGATTGCGCGGCCGACCGTTGGCCCTGGCCGACCGTTGGCTCACCGGACAGTCCGGTGCACACCGGACAGTCCGGTGAATTTTAGCCGTACGCCACCGGCCAATTTCCCGAGAGCGGCCAGTTCGAGTCGCGCCAGCCTGGCGCACCGGACACTGTCCGGTGCACACCGGACAGTCCGGTGCTCCAGACCGAGCTGGGTCTTGGCAGCACACAGCCAAGTCCCTTCTCCTTTTCTCTATTCTTCTTCTTTCTGTTTCTAACACTTAGACAAATATATTAGTACTCAAAACCAATGTACTAAGGCTTAGAAACATACCTTTACTTCATGATTTTCACCTTGTTCATCCATGTACATAAATTCCCAATTAAGCACATGTGTTGGCACTCAATCACCAAAATACATAGAAATGGCCCAAGGGCACATTTCCCTTTCAATCTCCCCCTTTTTGGTGATTTATGCCAACACAACAAAAAGCAACTAGAACAAGTGCAAAATCACTTTAAATAAAAACTCAAATTGGTTTTATTCAATTTTGGCATATATGGATCATCCTTTGCCACCACTTGGTTTGTTTTTGCAAATCAAACTCAAATCTCTATCTCTAAGTCAAACACACATGTTGAAGTATAAAGAGAGTCATTCCAAAAGAGATTGATCAAAGATTTCAAAAACTCCCCCTATTTCCCATAATCAATACTTCTCCCCACAAGAAGCCAACTTTTGACAAGAGAGACAATAAGAGACAATAAAAGCTTTTGACAAAACAAAAACTCTATTCTACTATTTTCAAAATCTCTCAAGTGGTAGCTGATCCATTTATCACTTTGGCCTTTATTTTCTCCCCCTTTGGCATCAAGCACCAAAACGGGATCAATCTTGGCCTGTTAACCCCATTGCCTCACCAAAGTCTTCAATTAAGAGCAAATGGCAATAAGATTTCATGAGATGAACTTGGAATTAGTTACCCTCTCATCGGAGTGCAGTGGAAGTCTTTCATGGTCCAAGTCCACCTTTTCCCTTTCAATCCTCCTTCGAGACTAAATTATCAAACTCAAGCACATGGTTAGTCTTAAAGGGTCAAGTTGTAACACATCTCCCCCTACACATGTGCATCACTTTGCAACGGACTTGTGAGGTCCAGGGAGTGTTTGTACAACTTGAGCACCATAATAAGCAACATAATGCAAAAAGGAACATGATCAAAAGCATAACTACATGTATGCTACAATGCAATCCAGGTTCCGCGAATCTAAGACATTTAGCTCACTACGCAACCTGCAAAAGGTCTTCTCATCTAGAGGCTTAGTGAAGATATCGGCTAGCTGGTTCTCGGTGCTAACGTGAAACACTTCGATATCTCCCTTTTGCTGGTGGTCTCTCAAAAAGTGATGCCGGATGTCTATGTGCTTTGTGCGGCTGTGTTCAACAGGATTCTCCGCCATGCGGATAGCACTCTCATTGTCACATAGGAGTGGGACTTTGCTCAGATTGTAGCCAAAGTCCCTGAGGGTTTGCCTCATCCAAAGTAGTTGCGCGCAACACTGTCCTGCGGCAACATACTCGGCCTCAGCGGTGGATAGGGCAACGGAAGTTTGTTTCTTAGAGTTCCATGACACCAGGGACCTTCCTAAGAATTGGCACGTCCCCGATGTACTCTTCCTATCGACCTTACATCCAGCATAGTCGGAGTCTGAGTATCCAACTAAGTCAAAGGTAGACCCCTTTGGATACCAGAGCCCGAAGCAAGGCGTAGCAACCAAATATCTAAGAATTCGCTTCACCGCCACTAAGTGACACTCCTTAGGATCGGATTGAAATCTAGCACACATGCATACGCTAAGCATAATATCCGGTCTACTAGCACATAAGTAAAGCAAAGAACCTATCATTGACCGGTATGCTTTTTGATCAACGGACTTACCTCCTTTGTTGAGGTCGGTGTGTCCGTCGGTCCCCATCGGAGTCTTTGCGGGCTTGGCGTCCTTCATCCCAAACCGCTTTAGCAGATCTTGCGTGTACTTCGTTTGGGAGATGAAGGTGCCGTCCTTGAGTTGCTTCACTTGGAACCCAAGGAAGTAGTTCAACTCGCCCATCATCGACATCTCGAATTTCTGCGTCATCACCCTGCTAAACTCTTCACAAGACTTTTGGTTAGTAGAACCAAATATTATGTCATCGACATAAATTTGGCACACAAACAAATCACCATTACAAGTCTTAGTAAAAAGAGTTGGATCGGCTTTCCCAACCTTGAAAGCATTAGCAATTAAGAAATCTCTAAGGCATTCATACCATGCTCTTGGGGCTTGCTTAAGTCCATAGAGCGCCTTAGAGAGCTTACACACATGGTCGGGGTACCGTTCATCCTCGAAGCCAGGGGGTTGCTCCACGTACACCTCCTCCTTGATTGGCCCGTTGAGGAAAGCGCTCTTCACATCCATTTGAAACAACCTGAAAGAATGGTGAGCGGCATATGCTAGCAAGATTCGAATTGACTCTAGCCTAGCCACAGGAGCAAAGGTCTCCTCGAAATCCAAACCTGCGACTTGGGCATAACCTTTTGCCACAAGTCGAGCCTTGTTCCTCGTCACCACCCCGTGCTCGTCCTGTTTGTTGCGGAACACCCACTTGGTTCCCACAACATTTTGCTTCGGACGAGGCACCAGTGTCCAAACTTCATTGCGCTTGAAGTTGTTTAACTCCTCTTGCATGGCCAACACCCAGTCCGGATCTAGCAAGGCCTCTTCTACCCTGAAAGGCTCAATAGAAGAGACAAAGGAGTAATGTTCACAAAAATTGACTAATCGAGATCGAGTAGTTACTCCCTTGCTAATGTCACCCAGAATTTGATCGACGGGATGATCCCTTTGAATCATCACTCGAACTTGGGTTGGAGGTGCCGGTTGCGCTTCTTCCTCCACCACAAGATCATCTTGTGCTCCCCCTTGATCACACGCCTCCTGTTGATGAACCTGTTCATCGTCTTGAGTTGGGGGTTTCACCATAGTTGAGGAAGAAGGTTGATCTTGCTCTTCTTGATCCTGTGGTCGCACATCACCAATCGCCATGGTTCGTATAGCGGCCGTCGGAACATCTTCTTCATCTACATCATCAAGATCAACAACTTGCTCTCTTGGAGAGCCATTAGTCTCATCAAATACAACGTCGCTAGAGACTTCAACCAAACCCGATGATTTGTTGAAGACTCTATACGCCTTTGTATTTGAGTCATAACCTAATAAAAACCCTTCTACAGCTTTGGGAGCAAACTTAGAATTTCTACCTTTCTTCACTAGAATGTAGCACTTGCTCCCAAATACACGAAAGTAAGATACATTGGGTTTGTTACCGGTTAGAAGCTCATACGACGTCTTCTTGAGGAGGCGATGAAGGTAGACCCTGTTGATGGCATGGCAAGCAGTGTTCACGGCTTCCGTCCAAAAGCACTCGGGGGTCTTGAACTCTCCTAGCATCGTCCTCGCCATGTCAATGAGCGTCCTGTTCTTCCTCTCTACCACACCATTTTGCTGTGGTGTGTAGGGAGCGGAGAACTCGTGCTTGATCCCTTCTTCTTCAAGGAACTCCTCCACTTGAAGGTTCTTGAATTCGGACCCGTTGTCGCTTCTTATCTTTTTCACTTTGAGCTCAAACTCATTTTGAGCCCTCCTGAGGAAGCGCTTGAGGGTCCCTTGGGTTTCAGACTTATCCTGCAAAAAGAACACCCAAGTGAAGCGGGAAAAGTCATCAACAATAACTAGACCATACTTACTTCCCCCTATGCTTAGATAGGCTACGGGTCCGAAGAGATCCATATGCAGCAGCTCCAGGGGTCTTGAAGTGGTCATCACATTCTTGCTGTGATGCGCTCCTCCCACCTGTTTCCCTGCTTGACAAGCTGCACAAGGTCTATCTTTTTCGAAATGAACATTGGTTAGACCTATCACATGTTCTCCCTTTAGAAGCTTGTGGAGGTTCTTCATCCCCACATGTGCTAAGCGGCGATGCCACAGCCAGCCCATGCAAGTCTTAGCCATTAAGCATGCATCTAGACCGGCCTCTTCTTTTGCAAAATCAACTAAATAAAGTTTGCCGTCTAATACACCCTTAAAAGCTAGTGAACCATCACTTCTTCTAAAGACAGACACATCTACATTTGTAAATAAACAATTATATCCCATTTGACATAATTGACTGACAGATAGCAAATTATATCCAAGACTCTCCACTAAGAATACATTTGATATAGAATGCTCATTAGAAATTGCAATTTTACCTAGCCCTTTTACTTTGCCTTGATTCCCATCACCGAATATAATTGAATCTTGGGAATCCTTATTTTTGACGTAGGAGGTGAACATCTTCTTCTCCCCCGTCATATGGTTTGTGCATCCGCTGTCAATAATCCAGCTTGAACCCCCGGATGCATAAACCTGCAAGGCAAATTTAGGCTTGGGTCTTAGGTACCCAACTCATGTTGGGTCCTGCAAGGTTAGCACAAATATCCTTAGGGACCCAAATGCAAGTTTTGTCTCCCTTGCATTTTGCCCCTAACTTCCTAGCAACAATTTTCTTATCCTTTCTACAAATAGCAAAGGAAGCATTTAAAGCATAATAAATTGTGGAAGGTTCATTTGCTATTTTCCTAGGAGCATGAATAACATTCCTTCTAGGCACATGATGAATAGCATTTCTTTTAGGAACAACATTTTTCCTAGTAACATTTCTATCATACACATAAGAGGAACTAGGAGCAAACATGGTATGAGAATCATAAACATATGAATCATAAGCATCATGACTTACATTTCTAGTTTGTCTTCTATCATGATACAAAAATGCATGGTTCCTTTTAGCACTAGTAGCCATAGGGGCCTTCCCTTTCTCCTTGGCGGGAATGGGAGCCTTATGGCTTGTTAAGTTCTTAGCTTCTCTCTTGAAGCCAAGTCCATCCTTAATTGAGGGGTGTCTACCAATTGTATAGGCATCCCTTGCAAATTTTAGCTTATCGAAATCATTCTTGCTAGTCTTAAGTTGAGCATTAAGACTAGCCAGTTCATCATTAAGCTTGGAAATTGAAACTAGGTGTTCACTACAAGCATTAATGTCAAAGTCTTTACACCTAGTACAAATTTCAACATGTTCTACACAAGAATTGGATTTGTTTGCTACTTCTAATTTAGCATTTAAATCATTGTTGACACCTTTCAAAGTAGAAATGGTTTCATGACAAGTAGATAGTTCAAAAGAAAGCATTTCATTTCTCTTAACTTCTAAAGCATAGGATTTTTGTGCCTCAACAAATTTATCATGCTCTTCATACAACAAATCCTCTTGCTTTTCTAAAAGTATATTCTTTTCATTCAAGGCATCAATTAATTCATTAATTTTGTCTATCTTAGATCTATCTAAGCCCTTGAACAAACATGAATAATCTACTTCATCCTCATCACTAGATTCGTCCTCACTTGAAGAAGCATAGGTAGAGTTGCGAGTACATACCTTCTTCTCTCTTGCCATAAGGCATGTGTGACGCTCGTTGGGGAAGAGGGTTGATTTGTTGAAGGCGGTGGCGGCGAGTCCTTCATTGTCGGAGTCGGACGAGGAGCAATCCGAGTCCCACTCCTTGCCTAGATGCGCCTCGCCCTTTGCCTTCTTGTAATGCTTCTTCTTTTCCCTCTTGTTCCCCTTTTCCTGGTCACTATCATTATCAGGACAGTTAGCAATAAAATGACCAAGCTTACCGCATTTGAAGCATGATCGCTTCCCCTTGGTCTTAGTCTTGCTTGGCTGTCCATTGCGACCCTTTAGCACCGTCTTGAATCTCTTGATAATGAGGGCCATTTCTTCATCGTTGAGTCCAGCCGCCTCAATTTGTGCCACCTTGCTAGGTAGCGCCTCCTTGCTTCGTGTTGCCTTGAGAGCGAGAGGTTGCGGCTCGTTGATCGGACCATTCAAGGCGTCGTCCACATATCTCGCCTCCTTGATCATCATTCGCCCGCTAACAAATTTCCCAAGAACTTCTTCGGGCGACATCTTGGTGTACCTGGGATTTTCACGTATATTGTTCACCAAGTGAGGATCAAGAACGGTAAATGACCTTAGCATTAGGCGGACGACGTCGTGGTCCGTCCATCGCGTGCTCCCGTAGCTTCTTATCTTGTTGATAAGGGTCTTGAGCCGATTGTATGTTTGCGTTGGCTCCTCGCCCCTTATCATTGCGAACCGTCCAAGCTCGCCCTCCACCAACTCCATCTTGGTGAGTAAGGTGACGTCGTTCCCCTCATGAGAAATCTTGAGGGTGTCCCAGACTTGCTTGGCGTTATCCAAGCCGCTCACCTTATGGTATTCATTCCTGCACAAGGAAGCTAGAAGAACAGTAGTAGCTTGTGCATTCTTATGAATTTGTTCATTAATGAACATGGGACTATCCGAACTATCAAAATGCATTCCACTCTCTACAATCTCCCATATACTAGGATGGAGAGAGAATAGGTGACTACGCATTTTGTGGCTCCAAAATCCGTAGTCCTCTCCATCAAAGTGTGGGGGCTTGCCGAGTGGAATGGAGAGCAAATGAGAATGTGAACTTTGCGGAATACGAGAGTAATCAAAAGAAAAGTTTGAATTAACCGGTTTTCTTCTCTCGTAGTCGTTGTGGTCCTTTTGGGAAGAAGTAGACTCGTCGCTGTCGTAGTAGACGATCTCCTTGATGCGCCTGGTCTTCTTCTTCTTCCCTTCCTTCCGTCTTTGGCCCGAGCCGGAGTCGGTAGGCTTATCGTCCTTCGGCTCGTTGACGAAGGATTCCTTCTCTTTGTCGTTGATCACTATACCCTTCCCCTTAGGATCCATCTCTTCGGGCGGTTAGTCCCTTTGTGAAGAGAACGGCTCTGATACCAATTGAGAGCACCTAGAGGGGGGGTGAATAGGTGATCCTGTAAAAACTTCAAACTTAAGCCACAAAAACTTGTTAAGTGTTAGCACGATTATTGCCAAGTGGCTAAGGTGAAGTCTCAACAAAACACAGTACCACAAGAGAATCAAGCACAGAGTGACACAGTGGTTTTATCCCGTGGTTCGGCCAAGACCAACGCTTGCCTACTCCACGTTGTGGCGTCCCAACGGACGAGGGTTGCAATCAACCCCTCTCAAGCGGTCCAAAGACCCACTTGAATACCACGGTGTTTTGTTTTCCTTTCACTATCCCGTTTGCAAGGAATCTCCACAAATTGGAGTCTCTTGCCCTTACAAGTATATGATCACAAATGAAACACAGAGTAAGGGAGGGAAGCAACACACACAAATCCACAGCAAAAGCGCACACACACGGCCAAGAATCGAGCTCACAAGACTATCTCAGAGTTCTCACTTAGAACAGAGCTCGAATCACTTAGAAACACAAACGAATGCGCAGAGACTTAGTGTGGATGATCAAGAATGCTCAAAGGTTGCTTGTGTGTCTCCTCCATGCGCCTAGGGGCTCCTTTTATAGCCCCAAGGCAGCTAGGAGCCGTTGAGAGCAAATCCGGAAGGCCATCCTTGCCTTCTGTCGTCGGGGGCACCGGACAGTCCGGTGCACACCGGACACTGTCCGGTGCCCGATTTGTTTCCTTAAACGGCGAAGACGACCGTTGCAGACCGTTGGCAGATCTGGCGCTGTTGGCGCACCGGACATGTCCGGTGCACACCGGACAGTCCGGTGCCGTCTTCCGACCGTTGGCTCGGCCACGTGTCCCGCGCGGATTGCGCGGCCGACCGTTGGCCCTGGCCGACCGTTGGCTCACCGGACAGTCCGGTGCACACCGGACAGTCCGGTGAATTTTAGCCGTACGCCACCGGCCAATTTCCCGAGAGCGGCCAGTTCGAGTCGCGCCAGCCTGGCGCACCGGACACTGTCCGGTGCACACCGGACAGTCCGGTGCTCCAGACCGAGCTGGGTCTTGGCAGCACACAGCCAAGTCCCTTCTCCTTTTCTCTATTCTTCTTCTTTCTGTTTCTAACACTTAGACAAATATATTAGTACTCAAAACCAATGTACTAAGGCTTAGAAACATACCTTTACTTCATGATTTTCACCTTGTTCATCCATGTACATAAATTCCCAATAAAGCACATGTGTTGGCACTCAATCACCAAAATACATAGAAATGGCCCAAGGGCACATTTCCCTTTCACTACCTTCTCCACGTGAGAAAACTGGAGAAAGACTTCACAGCCCTGGAACTGCAGCATGTCCCACGGTCTGACAACTCGGAGGCAGATGACCTCTCCATGAAGGCATCAACTTGGGCACCCGTGCTCGAGGGCATTTTCGAAAGACGGCTGCTGAGACCCACTCCTAGCCTGCCGAACTAGGCGAAGGGGGCGGGACTAGTACCTCATAGCTAGCGGTCCTGGTGGCGTCCCAGAACCCACCGAAGGCTGTGTGTGCTACAGGGGGTCCTGCCAGCCCCTTAGCGCCGCAGCCAATATCTCAGAGTGGTCCCGATGCTTGGATCTCCGAGATCCGGGACTACCTGAAGGAGAATATCCTTCCTGAAGACCATGTGTCCGTAGAGCGCATACTGCGGTTGGCTAAACACTACGCGGTGGTGGAAGGGGATCTCTACCGCCGCGACGCCAATGACATTCACATGCGGTGAATTACCCAGGAGGAGGGTCATGAGTTGCTCACGGAGATCCATGGAGGAGAGTGCGGAAGCCATTCATCATCCCGCACACTGGTCGGTAAGGCCTTCCGGCATGGCTTCTACTGGCCAACCGCTCTCCAGGATGCAGCTGAGATGGTAAAGTCCTGCGAGGCATGTCAATTCCACGCAAAGCAGATACACACACCAGCTTAGGCTCTGTAGATGATTCCGCCCTCCTGGCCATTCGCCGTATTGGGGGTGGATATCCTGGGACCATTTCCCAGGGCCGTCGTTGGGTACCGGTACCTCTTCATCGCCATCGACAAGTTCACCAAGTGGCCAGAGGCCACCCTTGTAGTCAGCATCACCCAGGGTGCCGCTGTCGCCTTCCTCAAGTCCATCGTCAGTAGATTTGGGGTCCCAAGCCGTATCATTACAGACAACGGAACCCGGTTTACAAGTCGGATCTTCCAGGAGTATTGCGAGGGCATCGGCACCCAGCTCTGCTTCGCGTCCGTGGCCCATTCTAGGAGTAACGACCAAGTGGAAAGGGCAAATGCAGAGATCCTTCGGGGACTCAAGACACACACCTACGACTGCTTGAAGAAGCATGGTGCAAATTAGGTCAGTGAGCTTCCGTCTGTGCTATGGGGGAACCGGACAACACCCAGCCGGGCCACCGAGGAGACTCCGTTCTTCCTGGTCTACGGGGCCGAAGCCTACCTTCCCCCGGAAATCGTCATGGGCTCCCCATAGGTCTAGGCTTTCGACGAGTCTATGCAGGAACAATTGCAGCGTGAAGACATGGACTTCATCGACGAGCGCAAGTGGCAAGCGACCAAAATGCACGGTACAACCAAGCGCTTAAGCACTACCACCAGCGGTTCGTGCATAGTAGGAAGCTCAGGGTCGGGGACCTAGTCCTGAGGCGAGTACTGAACCGAGAAGGGCTCCATAAACTCTCCCCCAGCTGGGAAGGACCCTTCATGGTAACGGAAGTGTGCCGACCCGGGTGCGTCCGCCTTGCCACAGCTGAAGGAGAGCCTCTGCCCAATCCCTGGAACATAGAGCACCTTTGTAAGTTTTCCCCTTAAAAGCAAAACTGGGGAATTCAGTTTTCTTCCTTTGTAACTAGGTAGCGCATATATGTACGCCAGCACGGTGAGGTCCACCCTCATAAACCCGATCTGTTGGTTTACGCTCATGAATATCAAGTTATAAAGAGAAGATTCACCCCCCAGATTTGCTTTGTGATGGTTTTATTCTGCTTAAGTTTACAACCATTATTGTTTCCTAACCCACCCATATGGTCTCCCTCCCTCATTGGTATAGTGACATCCGCGTTAAGTAGCCAGGTCCGGCAGCCTGGGGGCCAGTTCTAGAGAATGGGTACTCGTCTCCTGGGGTGGTTTTGAGATGTGTAACTGCTTAGATTGGTTCCACACCCTAAGCCTACACGATCCACCACTCTGCGATGGGTATCCTAGTATTTGGAACTATATCCCTGTGGGTCCGGGAACCTGGGGTCCAGTTCTAGAGAATGGACGCACGTCCCCTAGGGTGGTCCGGAGCCATGAAGCCGCTTAGCTTGGTCCCGTACCGTAAGCCTACATGCACCACCACTCTGTGATGGGTGTCCTAGTATCTTGAACTGTGATTTAGGGGGTCCGGGCACACGGCTTGGCTTCCCAGGCCAAGTCCTGTCGGTCCTGTTGCGTAAATCAAAGGATAGAAGATACCAGTTAGTGGGCCCTATGGGTGCGCTACTAACACTTCCTAGCCAAGGCTATGTGCAGGTCTGGGTCCCAGTCGAGATTACGTCCTGGGGGCCATGTCACCAATTCCTTCTTAAGAATACTGACATCTAGCCTCGACACGTCGAGCCCACATCTCAGGGGGTCCAAGTACCAGGGAAGAAGTTGGTAACGACGCACAAAGCAAAGGAAAAGTAGCATGCAGATAAGTTGTAATATTGCTTGATAAGTAGTACTTAAAAAGTATCTTACAAAATCAAAATATATTACAAGCTGCTTCCCAGCGGGACTCTTGCTTTCTCCTTGCAGACCTAGCTACTCATTATCAGCGGTATCCCGCTGGAAACGCTCGGCCACCGCATCCATGGCATCCTGTACGCCCTCCCGGGCGGCGTCCTCGGTATCGGCCACCGAACCTGCGATCACTGGCTCCAAGGAGATGGCTGGGTCATGGCTCCGGAAGCACGTCAGGATGTACTCTATTACCGACCGACAGAGTATGTTGCCCTCGGCCTCCAGGCGGGCGCCAAGGATCTGGTCCAGGCGTTGGAGGCGGTCGGCGGCGGAATCCAACACCGGGAGCGCGTCGGAGATGGACGTCGGCTGCTCCGACACTGGGATGGGGCTCACCCCCAGCAGCACCAGTGCCGAGCTCTCCTCGCCGGCCCAGGCGGCGATACGTTGGACCTCAGCGCGATGCTCCGCCCGGAGATCTTCAAGTGTCTTCCTCATCGCCTCCACATCCTGGGAGCCTAGGGCCACCTGCGCCGCCTGGGCTGCCTGCACTGCCCGCGCTGCCTCGAACTGGCGGACCCACTCCCCTAGCGTTTGCTCCTTCTCCTCCAGTGCTCGCTCCTTCTCCTCTGCCTCGAGCTCATAATCGGCCAGCAGCTTATCCTGCCTCTCAAGCATTTCCTCCCTGAAGGCGAGGTCCTTCTCCCGCGAGGCGAGATCCGCCGCTCGCTTATCCAGGGAGGCATCCTTCTCCTTGAGGTTCTCTTCAGCCAGGGCAAGGCTGCTGGCCCTATCATCGAGCCCCTGCTGCACCTTTTTCTGGTTCTCCATAGCCGCGGACTGCTGGTCTCGCTGTTCCTCCAGCATCTTGTTGTAGGCACTCAGCTTCGCCTGGAGCTCTGTGATGACCTCCTCCCTCTGGTCCAAGTGCACCTCCTTCTTGGCCAGCCTCGCCTCCTTTCGGGCCACCTCCAGCTCCTGGGCGAACACCTTCTAGAGGTCCTTCTGGTAGTCCTTATGGTCCCGATCAAGCTCGGACCGCTCGAAGGCGAACAAGCGGGATGCTGCCTTGGTGCGCTCCTCCAGCTGGGTGCGCCAGTCGCTGAGGCGCTGGTGTTCAGCCTCAAGTGCCTCCCACTCCCGCAGGATCGCCGCCCCAGTCTCTTGGAGGGACTAATCGGCGCGAGACAGCACCCGGGAGAGGGGAATCGGCGCCGCTTCTGGCTCGACGCCGGATTGGAGCCGCCACCTGAAAATCACATCCGTCTCCTCCGGAGTGGGCGGTGTGTTGGAGCTGGAGGCACCCCCTGCATCGACCTCGATAGTGGCGACGGGCGCGACAGGGGCCTCCTCTGCCGCTGCTGATGGTGTACTCGACGGCATCACCGTCGCTGAGGCTGTGGCAGCCGTCGGGGCAGTGGGGACCCCCTCCACCGCTGCAGCCAGATCCACAGCTGGAGCCTGGGGGCCCGGTGGCACAGTCTCGGCGGTAGCAGCCTGAGGTGAGGGAGGCACGACTTTGGACGCAGAGGGAGAAGAGGCCCTGATGAGCAAAGGATGGGTTAATACCTGTTGACATGATAACTAGACCAGTGAAGAAATAAAAAAGGGCTACACTTACTTGGGGCCCTGGACCTTCCAGGGACCCTGGAAGCGGGACGTTCGCTGCCCCTACTGCTGTTGCTGCTGTTGATGCTGCTGCTGCCCCTGGGGTGGCAGCGGCGAGCCTGATGATGGTGGCGATGGCGGTGGCGGCGGGTCTGATGGTGGTGGTGGAGGAGGACTGGCGCACTTCTGCGTGCCCTGGGCCTGGGAGCCGGCCTCCTCGGCCCCGCCAGCTGTCCTCTGACGCTTCTGGGGAGGGTCCGAATCAAGGGGTGGATCCGAGACGAAAGACCTGTGGATGCGACACGGTCGGTGTCGCCTCTCTCCCTCCGACCTCCCGGTGGCACCTAGAGAGGAAGAGCCGCCCGCAGCCCCTTTGCCCTTGTCCGAGGAGCTGGGGGCCATGGGGGGAGCTCTGGAGCCCGCATCGGTGGGCTGGGAACCTTCGACCGGTACACCAGGAATATGGATCCCCCGGTGGGGTCCCGGCCGCCGGTTTGGCGGATCGCCATGCCGCTCTCATCGAGGGTCAGCAACCAGGCCAACACCACTGTCCGCAGCCTTAGATCATCGCAGAGTGGCGGAATGCCCTGGGGAGGTATCAAGGATTCCGGGATAAAGGCCTCACCAGTGATCCCCTTCACTAAACCTCCAGCGCCTCCCAGGATAGGTCGGTCTTCGGCCCACGCTGGATCCTGCCAATGTCACTAGGGCCGGTGAACCAGCAACACAGACGTGGCCTCCCCTACAACAACATGACCCGACGCTTCAGGAAATCACCGACCACGTGCATCGAGGTCAGACCACCGGCCGCCAGTTCCTTGATGCTGTCCAGTACGGGCTCGAACTCCGGCGCGATGGACGGTTTGGCCCTCCATTGCTTCCGGTCGAGTCTTGGTCTGTCGCTCGGCAGGGCAAGGCGGTCGTTGGCCTCAGTGCTGACGATCACCCAGTCATTGCGCAAGTTTTCCCACCTTGCATCGCCAAGGGTGGTGGAAGAGGGAAGTACAGGCCCCACCGCCACGAACATCTCGCAGAGGTGGACGAAGATGGCCACCTAGAGGATGGAGTGGGCGTGAGGTGCTGGAGCTGGAGTCCGAACTCCTCCAGTAGCAGCAGGAAGAATGGCGAGATCGGCAGCGCCAACCCGTAGGAGAGGTAGGAGACGAAGAGCACGAACTCCCCGGCGGCGAGGTCACCGAGGGGAGTGGTGCCGGCCCGGATCCTCCCGGTGAACGCCGGCGCGCTCCATATGAGCAGGCGACGCCCCATGTCAAGCGCCTCCTCGGTCTGGAAACGCTTGGGATGAACCAGCGAGGCCATGGCGACTACGGCGGTGGAAAGCAAAAGAACGCGAGTACAAAGAAACGCAGAGAGCTCGGAGGCGAAAGGGCGCAACGGTTGGAAAGAATGCGGAAGCGTGACTGCTGACCGCGGGGTGAATCTCTTTTCAAGGAAGGCTCTTCCGCTCGCACCCCTGGAAATCCCGTCCGATGCGTGCCTAGCGCCCGCTGCAACCCAGTCCCCAACACGCGGGCCTGGTTCCGCATGTCATACACCTGGAGTACTGGTCTCCAAGTGCGGAGAAGGCGAACCGCCACACGGGGAACGAACCGCCGCACGACCGCACGCCGCTTCGGGGCTACCACAGGAAGATATTTTTCTAACCAAGGCAGTGGTAACGAGGCACCCCGCGCATGACACGATGGAACCGCTAGGCATGGGGCCACGGGTCAGTCAACGGCGGGGACAGATGTGGCGGTCGACGTGACCGAGGGCGAACTGATAGCGCATACGTCACCGGATGCAATAAGTTAATGCAGCGCTCTTAGAGGAGGTGCCCTAGTCACCAGTCATGCCACGTTGATGCGAAGTACAAGTTTTGGCCCCACCTGCAGGATCGCATCCTCCCCTGAGGTGGGCCCGGGGGGCCACTGTCGGTACCCTAAAATAGGGGTACCCCTTTCTACAGTGTGAAGACACGGTGCCCATGCGGCTACCTCTAGTCGCGTGGTAAACAGCGCCCGACCCCACCACGTGGTCGACTCCCGGGTCACCACGCGGCCAAAAAGATGATATACTCCAGGGTATCAACAGTGGGTCTGGACCCCCATAGGGAAGTACCGGACCCCTGTACGTATGGACCGGACCTCCAGGTAAGGTCCAGAACCTCCACGGGCGTGACCGGATCCCTGGACGGGCCCCGAACCCCCCTGTGTAGGGTCTAAGCCATGCACAGCAAGGTCCTAGGACAGAACATGCACGGGCCTTGCACAGGACCCATGCGGGGGTCCGGTGATGACACGTGTCCGGACCCAGTCTGGTGCGGACCTGTCCGCTTGCGCCACTGCTCCCCGCCCGGGCGGAGACCCGATGCTGCCACGTGGCCTACTGCGCTTAACGTAAGCCAGCGGGCGGAGCCTGACGTAAGGGCCCCGGGTTACGCGGCCCCTGCATTTATTGCGGATAAGGCGCGCCGCCTGTCCATCCCGCTGACAAGCGATATGCTGCCTCAGCATTTAATGAGCCTTGTCCATTCCGCTGGCAGGAATGTGTCGCCTCAGCATTTAATGTGCCCTGTCCACTCCGCTGGCAGGCGGCGACCAGGCCGTCCCATAGGCGGCGTGCCTGTCTATTCCATTGGTAGGCAGTACGCCCGTGCTGCAGAGTGCACTGTGCTCATCATCACTCGTACGTTGCCAGGGAAGCTTCCGCTACACGCCAATGCTACGTAGACTGCCGATGTCGGGGCACAAGGAGATTGCACTAGGACTAGCATTAGTTGCTCCAAGTATTACATCTGTTATGTCCTTGGGCCCGCATGTCGGGGCTCAGCACCCTTGTACGTGCCCCTTTGAGCTATAAAAGGGGACGCACACAACTTTACAAGGCTCAGACGCACTTAGACCCAGCTCAGGCTCACAAGTTCATACAACCTCTCAAGCTCAATACATCACACAGTGGAGTAGGGTATTACGCTCCGGCGGCTCGAACCACTCTAAACCCTTTTGTGTTCTTGTGTTCGTTCATCGCTTAACAGACAGGCAAAACGCTTAGGCCCCTCCTCATCTCAGGATTTAGGGCGGGTGCATTCCGCCACCCGGCCGGAGATTTCCTCTCCAACAAACATGTTTTGGATTCAACAAGCAATAGTCAAGTTCGCAATTATTAAAACAAGCTTAGCTCAACAAATTTGTATCAATATGAGCAAAAATAGAATAAGCCTGCCATAGCATCATCATGTACACACAGAACATACTACAAGGACCATGGTTACAATCTAGCAGTTATACAAGTGAAGCTCAAAAAGCTACATGAGATGCAGATATAATACAAGAATCAAAAAAGGAAAGAATAAAATCTACATGAAAGAGCAGAAGAGAGAAATAAAAACCAAAAGGGAACCCTCAATCAAAAATGGAAACAAACAACAATTCCCCTCTCAAATGTGTAAAAGTAGACTCATCAAGGAGTTTGGTGAAAATGTGAGTCAGCTGTCGATGGGTATCAATGTAGTACAAAACGATGTCGCCTTTCTCAGAATGGTCACGAAGAAAGTGAAAGTGAACATCAATATTTAAAGGGAAATAGGGTCAAACCTTTTCTTAAATGATTTTGGTGGTTGAATTGCCCAACACAAATAATTGGACTAACTAGTTTGCTCTAGATTATAAGTTCTACAGGTGCCAAAGGTTCAACACAAACCAATAAAAAGTCCAAGATAGGTTTCAAAAAGAAAGGAGTAAAAGAAACCGAAGGCTGCCCTGGTCTGGCGCACCGGACTGTCCGGTGCACCAGGGTGGATCAACTCGAACTCGCCACCTTCGGGTTTCTGGAAAAGCCACTCCGCTATAATTCACCGGACTGTCCGGTGTGCCATGCGGAGCAACAGCTACTGCGCCAACGGTCGTCTGCAGAAGTGAACAGTGAACATGAACAGTGCGCGGACAGCGCGCGCAGAGTCAGAGCAGTGCCAGAAGGCGCACCAGACAGTGAATAGTGACTGTCCGGTGCACCACCAGACTGTCCGGTGGCCCCAGCTGTCAGAGCTCCAACGGTCGAACCCTAACGGTTGGGTGATGTGGCTAGCGCACCAGATAGTGTCCGGTGGCGCACCGGACTGTCAGGTGCGCCCATCGACAGACAGCCTCCCCTACGGCCAATTTGGTGGTTGGGGCTATAAATACCCCGAACCACCAACACTTCAAGGCATCCAAGTTTTCAGCCATTACCTTCAATACAAGAGCTCTAGACTTCACTCCAAGACACAAACAAGAGATCAAATCCTCTCCCAAGTCCAAGATCACTCCAAACAAATAGTGACTAGTGAGAGAGATATTTATGTTCATTTGAGTTCTTGTCGCTTGGATCGCTTTTCTTCTTCCTCTATTCTTGTTCTCAAGCAACATGTAATCAACGCAAGAGACACCAAGTTGTGGTGGTCCTTGTGAGGGGTCTAAGTGACCCGTTGATTAAGGAGAAAAGCTCACTTGGTCTAGGTGACCGTTTGAGAGAGGGAAAGGGTTGAAAGAGACTCGGACTTTGTGACCATCTCAACAGGGAGTAGGTTTGCAAGAACTGAACCTCGGTAAAACAAATCACCGTGTCATCCGCTTTATTTGCTTGTGATTTGTTTTCACCCTCTCTTTCAGACTCGACTTTGTTTCTAATGCTAACCCCGGCTTATAGTTGTGCTTAAAGTTTATAAATTTCAGATTTGCCTATTCACCCCCCCTCTAGGCGACTTTCAATTGGTATCAAAGCCCGGTACTTCATTAGAGTCTAACCACTCGAAGTGATGTCGGGAGAATCCGCCAAGAGGGAGATTGGGACCGGCGGTGACAAGTCCGCAAGCTCGGGGAGAACCCACTCAAGGGAGTCTGGCCACAAGCACAAGGAGGAATCCTCTTCCTCCATCAAGACACAATGGAGAGGTGACAAGAAGAAGAAGATGAAGAAGGTGGTCTACTACGAGACCGACTCTTCGTCACCCTCCACCTCCAGCTCTGAATCGACATCCGCCACTTCTAAGCGCCATGAGCGCAAGAAGTATAGTAAGATGCCCCTCCGCTATCCTTGCATTTCCAAACGTACTCCATTACTTTCTGTCCCATTAGGCAAACCACCGGTTTTTTATGGTGAAGATTATTCTATGTGGAGTGATAAAATGAGGCATCACCTAACCTCACTCCACAAAAGCATATGGGATATTATTGAGTATGGAGCGCAGGTACCGAAGGTAGGGGACAAGGACTACGATTCGGAGGAGGTCGACCAAATCCAACAATTCAATTCCCAAGCCACTACTATACTCCTCGCCTCTCTAAGTCGAGAGGAGTATAATAAGGTGCAAGGATTGAAGAGTGCAAAAGAGATTTGGGACGTGCTCAAGACCTCGCACGAAGGAGATGAGGTGACCAAGATCATCAAGCGGGAAACGATCGAGGGGGAGCTCGGTCGATTCATGCTCAACCAAGGGGAGGAGCCACTGGCCATGTACAACCGGCTCAAGACCTTGGTGAATCAAGTGCGCAACCTCGGGAGCACAAAATGGGATGACCATGAAATGGTCAAGGTTATTCTAAGATCACTCGTTTTTCTTAATCCTACACAAGCTCAATTAATTCGTGGTGATCCTAGATATAAGCTAATGTCTCCCGAGGAAGTTATAGGAAAGTTTGTGAGCTTTGAGTTGATGATCAAAGGCTCCAATCAAATCATCGAGCGAGGCGCCACCTCCAAACCCGAGGTGCAACCCGTCGCAATCAAAGCGACGGAGGAGAAGATAGAAGAGTCTACGTCAAGTAGGCTCCCCATCGACGCCTCCAAGCTCAACAACGAGGAAATGGCGCTCATCATCCAGAGCTTCCGTCAAATCCTCAAGAAAAGGAGGGGGAAGGATTACAAGCCCCGCTCTAAAAAGTTTGCTACAAGTGTGGTAAGCCCGGTCATTTTATTGCTAAATGTCCATTATCAAGTGATAGTGATAGGGGCGACGACAAGAAGGGAAAGAGGAGGGAAAAGAAGAGATACTACAAGAAGAAGGGCGGCGATGCCCACATGTGTCGGGAATGGGACTCCGATGAGAGCTCCACCGACTCCTCCTCCGACGAGGACGCCGCTAACATCGCCGTCACCAAAGGCCTTCTCTTCCCAAATGTCGGCCACAAGTGCCTCATGGCAAAGGACGACAAAAATAAGAAGGTAAAATTTAGAGCTTCCACTAAATATGCAACATCTAGTGATGAGGCTAACTCTAGCGATGATGAGGATGATTTGCTCACACTTTTTGCCAACCTCAACATGGAACAAAAAGAAAAGTTGAATGAATTAATTAGTGCTATTCATGAGAAGGATGAACTCTTCGATAGCCAAGAGGACTTCCTTATTAAGGAAAACAAGAAGCATGTTAAGGTTAAAAAATGCTTATGCTCAGGAGATAGAAAAATGTGAAAAATTGACTAGTGAGCTTAGCACTTGCCATGATACTATCTCCAGCCTTAGAAATGAGAATGTTAAATTAATTGCTAAGGTTGAGAAATTAAATGTTTGTGATGATTCTCTTGTCAACCTCAAAAATGATAATGCTAGTTTGATTTCTAAAATTGACAAGTTGAATGAATCACTTTCTAGCCTTAAGATTGAGAATGATAGTTTAATTGGTAAGGCTCAGGATTTAAATGTTTGCAATGATTCTATTTCCAATCTTAGAAATGAGAATGACATGTTACATGCTAAGATTGATGAATTAAATGCTTGCAAACCCTCTACATCTACTGTTAGCCATGTTTCCATTTGTACTAGATGTAGAGATATTAATGTTGATGCTATTCATGATCACCTAGCTTTAATTAAACAACAAAATGATCACATAGCTCAACTTAGTGCTAAAATTAATGAGCACGAGATAGAAAATGAAAAATTTAAATTTGCTAGAAGCATGCTCTATAATGGGAGATGCCCTAGGACTAAGGATGGCATTGGCTTCCAACAGGGAGACAATGTCAAGCTTAATACCCCTAAAAGTTTGTCTAATTTTGTTAAGGGTAAGGCTCCCATGGCTCAGGATAACGAGGGCTATATTTTATATCCTGTTGGTTATCCCGAGCACAAAATTAGGAGAATTCGTTCTAGGAAGTCTCATTCTATTTCTCATCATGCTTTTATGTATAAGAATGAGGCATCTAGTTCTAGGCAATCCACTAATGTTAAATTGCCTAAAAAGAAAACTCCTACTGCATCAAATGAGCCTATTGTTTCATTTAAGACTTTTGATGCTTCATATGTGCTAACTAACAAATCAGGCAAAGTAGTTGCCAAATATGTTGGGGGCAAACACAAGGGGTCAAAGACTTGTGTTTGGGTACCTAAGGTGCTTGTTTCTAATGTCAAAGGACCCAAGACCGTTTGGGTACCTAAGAATAAGGCCTAAACTTGTTTTGTAGGTTTATGCATCCGGGGGCTCAAGTTGGATCATTGATAGCGGGTGCACAAACCACATGACAGGGGAGAAAAGGATGTTCTCCTCTTACGAGAAAAATGATGATCCCCAAAGAGCTATCACATTCGGGGATGGAAATCAAGGTTTGGGCAAAGGACTTGGTAAAATTGCTATATGACCTGACCATTCTATTTCCAATGTTTTTCTTGTAGATTCTTTAGATTACAATTTGCTTTCTGTTTCTCAATTATGCAAAATGGGTTACAACTATCTTTTTACGGATATAAGTGTTACTGTCTTTAGAAGAAGTGATGATTCAGTAGCATTTAAGGGAGTGTTAGAGGGTCAACTGTACTTAGTTGATTTTAATAGAGCTAAACTCGATACTTGCTTAATTGCTAAGACTACTATGGGTTGGCTCTGGCACCGCCGACTAGCCCACATTAGGATGAAGAATCTTCACAAGCTTCTAAAGGGAGAACACATTTTAGGACTAACAAATGTTCATTTTGAGAAAGACAGGGTTTGTAGCGCATGTCAAGCAGGGAAGCAAGTTGGTGTTCATCATCCACACAAGAAAATCATGACGACTGACAGGCCGCTTGAGCTACTCCACATGGATCTGTTCGGCCCAATAGCTTGCATAAGCATCGGCGGGAGTAATTATTGTCTAGTTATTGTGGATGATTATTCTCGCTTCACTTGGGTGTTCTTTTTGCAGGATAAATCTCAAACCCAAGAAACCTTAAAGGGATTCTTGAGACGGGCTCAAAACGAGTTCGGCTTAAGGATCAAAAAGATTAGAAGCGACAACGGGACGGAGTTCAAGAACTCTCAAATAGAAGGCTTTCTTGAGGACGAGGGCATCAAGCATGAGTTCTCCTCTCCCTACACACCACAACAAAATGGTGTAGTGGAGAGGAAGAATAGAACTCTACTTGACATGGCGAGGACCATGCTTGATGAGTACAAGACTTCGGACCGGTTTTGGGCAGAAGCAATCAACACCGCTTGCTACGCCATCAACCGACTCTACGTTCACCGAATCCTCAAGAAGACGTCATATGAACTCCTAATCGGTAAAAGCCCAATGTTTCATATTTTAGAGTCTTTGGTCGCAAATGTTTTATTCTTGTTAAAAGAGGTAGAAAATCTAAATTTGCTTTTAAGGCTGTAGAAGGCTTTTTACTTGGTTATGACTCAAACACAAGGGCATATAGAGTCTTTAACAAGTCCACTGGACTAGTTGAAGTTTCTTGTGATATTGTGTTTGATGAGACTAATGGCTCTTAAGTAGAGCAAGTTGATCTTCATGAGCTAGATGATGAAGAGGCTCCATGCGTCACGCTAAGGAACATGTCCATTGGGGATGTGTGTCCTAAGGAATCCGAAGAGCCCACACAAGCACAAGATCAACCATCATCTTCCATGCAAGCATCTCCACCAACTCAAGATGAGGATCAAGCTCAATATGATGAAAATGAAGATCAAGAGGATGAGCCACCTCAAGAGGAGGACAATGATCAAGGGGGAGATGCCAATGATCAAGACAAGGAAGATGATCAGGGTCCAAGACCGCCTCACCCAAGAGTCCACCAAGCGATACAATGAGATCACCTCATGAACTCCATTCTCGGTGACATTCATAAGGGGGTAACCACTCGATCTTGTGTCACTCATTTTTGTGAACATTACTCTTTTGTGTCTTTTATTGAGCCATACAGGGTGGAAGACGCATTAAGAGATTCAGATTGGGTGTTGGCAATGCAAGAGGAACTCAACAACTTCACGAGGAATGAGGTATGGCATCTTGTTCCACGTCCTAATCAAAATGTTGTAGGAACCAATTGGGTCTTCCGCAACAAGCAAGATGAGCATGGTGTGGTGACAAGGAACAAAGCTCGACTTGTGGCCAAGGGATATTCACAAGTCGAAGGTTTGGATTTCGGTGAAACCTATGCACCCGTAGCTAGGCTTGTCAATTTGTATATTACTTGCCTATGCTACTTACCATGGCTTCAAGCTTTATCAAATGGACGTAAAGAGTGCCTTCCTCAATGGACCAATCAAGGAAGAGGTCTATGTTGAGCAACCTCCCGACATTGAAGATAGTGAGTACCCTAATCATGTGTATAAACTCTCAAAGGCGCTTTATGGGCTCAAGCAAGCCCCAAGAGCATGGTATGAATGCCTAAGAGATTTTCTTATCACTAATGGCTTCAAAGTTGGCCAAGCCGATCCTACTCTCTTTACTAAAACTATTGCAAATGATTTGTTTGTATGCCAAATTTATGTTGATGATATCATATTTGGGTCTACTAACAAATCTACTTGTGAAGAGTTTAGTAGGATCATGATTCAAAAATTCGAGATGTCTATGATGGGGGAGTTGAAGTATTTCTTAGGATTTCAAGTGAAGCAAATCCGTAGATCAAAAGGTATACCGGTCGATGATAGGATCTTTACTCTATTTATGTGCATCTCGACCGGATATTATGCTTTCCGTATGCATGTGTGCAAGATTCCAAGCCGATCCTAAGGAATTTCACCTTAGGGCCGTGAAAAGAATCTTGAGATATTTAGTTCATACACCTAAGTTTGGTCTTTGGTACCCCACGGGATCCACCTTTGATTTAATAGGTTATTCAGATGCTGATTGGGCAGGGTGTAAAATTGATAGAAAGAGCACATCAGGGGCTTGTCAGTTCTTGGGAAGATCCCTGGTGTCTTGGGCTTCAAAGAAACAAAATTCAGTAGCTCTTTCTACCGCTGAAGCCGAGTACATTGTTGCAGGCCATTGTTGCACGCAATTGCTTTGGATGAGGCAAACCCTTAGGGACTATGGTTACAAATTAACCAAAGTCCCTCTCCTATGTGATAATGAGAGTGCAATCCGCATGGCGGATAATCCCGTTGAGCACAGCCGCACTAAGCACGTAGCCATTCGGTATCACTTTTTGAGGGATCACCAACAAAGGGGGGATATCGAGATTGCTTATGTTAGCACCAAAGAACAATTAGCCGATATCTTTACCAAACCACTAGATGAGAAAACCTTTACCAAACTTAGGAATGAGCTAAACATTCTTGATTCTCAGAATTTTGATTGACACTTTGCACACTTAGCTCATTTATGTACCTTTGGTCATATCTCTTTCATGTACTATGACTAATGTCTTTTCAAGAAAATTCTTATGCTAAGTCATAGATTGAAAGGGAAATGGAGTCTTCGGCGAAGACAAGGCTTCCACTCCACTCTATCAGTATTATTTACCCTTCGCCGTCACTCCGCATCACTCTCCACTTTGGTATAACCTTCACTCTTATTACTCATACCATCGGGGAGAAAGTAAAAGGGCTCTAAAGACTCTATTTTTGGTGATTAATGCCAAAGGGGGAGAGAGTATTAGCCCAAAGCAAAAGGACCGCCACCACGCCAATTTCAAAAATTTTCGAAACAAGTTTAAGTTTTTAAATGTTCTTCAATTGGTATCTTTGAAATTAGTATTCCTCTAAGAAATTCTACCTCAATTTGTATCTATATTTTAAGGAGGAGTTTTTCAAAAATTGGTATCTAAAATATTTGATGTTCTTTCAATTTGTAAAACCCTCTTGAATACTAAGAGGAGAATTTCATTAAGGGGGAGTTTTGTTTAGTCAAAGGAAAAGCATTTGAAACAGGGGGAGAAAATTTCAAATCTTAAAAATGCTTCTCGAAATCTTATTCATATACTTTTGACTATTTGCAAAAAGACTTTGAAAAGAATTTCCAAGCAACCTTTGCACTTACCTTATGCAAACTAGTTCAATTATGCACTTATATATTTGCTTTGATTTGTGTTGGCATCAATCACCAAAAAGGGGGAGATTGAAAGGGAAATATGGTCAAACCTTTTCCTAAATGATTTTGGTGGTTGAATTGCCCAACACAAATAATTGGACTAACTAGTTTGCTCTAGATTATAAGTTCTACAGGTGCCAAAGGTTCAACACAAACCAATAAAAAGTCCAAGATAGGGTTCAAAAAGAAAGGAGCAAAAGAAACCGAAGGCTGCCCTGGTCTGGCGCACCAGACTGTCCGGTGCGCCACCGGACAGTGTTTGGTGCGCCAGGGTGGATCAACTCGAACTCGCCACCTTCTGGTTTCTGGAAAAGCCACACCGCTATAATTCACCGGACTGTCTAGTGTAGCACCGGACTATCCGGTGTGCCATGCGGAGCAACGGCTACTGCGCCAACGGTCGTCTGCAAAAGTGAACAGTGAACGTGAATAGTGTGCGGACAGCGCGCGCATAGTCAGAGCAGCGCCAGAAGGCGCACCGGACAGTGATTAGTGACTGTCCGGTGCACCACCGGACTGTCTGATGCACCACCGGACTGTCCGGTGGCCCCAGCTGTCAGAGCTCCAACGGTCAAACCCTAACGGTTGGGTGACGTGGCTGGCGCACCGGACTAACCGGTGCGCCCATCGACAGACAGCCTCCCCTACGACCATTTGGTGGTTGGGGCTATAAATACCCCCAACCACCAACACTTCATGGCATCCAAGTTTTCAGCCATTACATTCAATACAAGAGCTCTAGACTTCACTCCAAGACACAAACAAGAGATCAAATCCTCTCCCAAGTCCAAGATCACTCCAAACAAATAGTGACTAGTGAGAGAGAGATATTTGTGTTCATTTGAGTTCTTGTCGCTTGGATCCCTTTTCTTCTTCCTCTATTCTTGTTCTCAAGCAACTTGTAATCAACGCAAGAGACACTAAGTTGTGGTGGTCCTTGTGAGAGGTCTAAGTGACCCGTTGATTAAGGAGAAAAGCTCACTCGGTATAGGTGACCGTTTGAGTGAGGGAAAGGGTTGAAAGAGACCCGGTCTTTGTGACCACCTCAACGGGGAGTAGGTTTGCAAGAATCGAACCTCGGTAAAACAAATCACCGTGTCATCTGCTTTATTTGCTTGTGATTTGTTTTGACCCTCTCTTTCGGACTCGACTTTGCTTCTAACGCTAACCCTGGCTTATAGTTGTGCTTAAAGTTTATAAATTTCAGATTTGCCTATTCACCCCCCTCTAGGCGACTTTCAAATATGTTTGATCTTCAAATATAGCACATGATTCTTGGAAACACTTATGGCACTCATGCTATCCCAAAGCAGAGGCACATGATGAAAATTCAAACCCAAATCCTGTAACACCCCAGGTGTTACCAAGGTGTTGACTTCCTAATGGCACATCTACCTATTGTCACATGTGGGTAAAACTTGGAGGAGAGGAAGCACTTAAGACCTTGGAAGCTTGAGTGAGTTAAGAAATGCCAAGAACCAAAGCATTACCCAAGCTTTTAGGTAATATCACCTTGGGCAAGGTAGGATTGAACCTTGGGCCCCCTCTCTTGAAGCCTTTAGTTGAGAGAAAGATTAGGCAAATGCACATTCCATGATTTAAACCCTTAACCAAAGTTTAAGAGTACCCAAAAGGTTTACAAAAGACAGCAAAGGAACCTTACAAAAAGACCCCTAAAAGACCACTAAATCAGTCCCAAGTGGAGAACACTATGGAATCACCCCAATTCCCTCTAAGTCCCAAAATCAGCCCTAATCTAGAAATCAGGGGTGTTCACCTAGCTAATGACACCAAAACCCCAGGGTCTAAATAACAAAAAGGAGCCAAATTATCTAAGGAACCCCTTGGAAGAGTTTGAACCCAAGCCAAGACCATTTGACACGAGTTGGCACCTATTTTGTCTCGGGTTGAACAGTGCAGACAGACAAGACTTGGCGCCACCATATCTTCTAAACCAGACCCGATCTTGCCTTGGAACTTACATGAACTAGGTAGCCCTAGGTGCAGGGAAGAAATCTTACACAATCCATAGGGCGAGATTCACACGTTTGGCTGCTCAGCAGGCGTAAGAACAAGGGCAGAAAGCAACGGCCACGTGTTCGACGCGCTCTGGACTCGCCAGAGCACGCCCGATGCGCGCCCCGCGTGCCCCGCGTCGCGCCAAAGACCAGCCAGCGCCATGGCCCGCGCCTGCGCCTATAAAGCACCAAGGAACCTTGACCGTACCCCTCCGCACGCGCTCGACCTCAACGGAGCCCAAACCCACCGGCGTTTGCCCGTGCACGATGTGCCCGCGGCCGCCCGATTGCCCTGCCACCGTAGACCGGCCAACAGAACCCTTCCCAACCCCGTCCGACCCTCAGAGAAGACTGTGCACACCTCGGTGAAGCTCCCCGAGCGAGGAATCGGAGTTTGCTTCGCCGGAGAGGCCAGTCCGCGATCGCCGGACTCCACCCGATTGCCGGCGAGCGTAGACCGGGTAATCCTCTGCTCCATTCTTCGATTCCTTGTGCACACAGCCTCTACGTCACCCCGTGAAGCTCACTGTGCCATTGGATTGAACTAGATCGCCGTGGTTTGGCGGAGCACCCGCCGCCGACGAGAGCACCCGCCTGCACGCGTGGACCGGACGATTCCGGCCACCCCCGCCGTCAAGTCGTACACCGTTGTGACCGCCAGGACCTCCCGGAGCCAACCCCGCCCCTCGCCGGACCTCTCTCACCGCTGGTAAGCCGCGCCGCCCTTTCTTTGTCGCGGGTACTGTTTAAACCTAGGGAGGGACCGCGGGGGAGAAGAAGAGAAAGCTAGGGGGTTTTGCGCATTGTCAGTGACTCAGAGGAATAGTAGCGCGGGGGTATAACTGAGAGGGTTAGTTTGGAAATAACCCGAGGACTTCGGTGCAAAGTGCTTTTCCAGGAAACCTTTTATTAAATCTGATTTAAAATTTAAACAGAACTTGAATAATTCATATCTTTTGTTTTATTCACCCAAATCAAGTCAAACCAATTTTGCCAAGTCTTAAATAATGTAAACTACCTAAGAAAAATATAAAACCTCTAAATGTTACAGAAAACTTTAGGGTTATGATTTAATTATTATTTTGGCCAAAAGCTAATTAATAGGAAGAAAAATAGTTGCACTATTTAACTGAGGTTAAGAAAATTTGGAGAAGTACATGACCACCTACTGACCTATTTAAAAATGATACACCCCTCTGTACACCCCATTAAGGTAGAGTTTGCCATTTATTTGACATTGTGCTTAAGGTTAAAGAAAATAGGAAAGGTAAATTAAATAAAGAATCAGGGAGCCCCCATATTTTTGTTAGTCTACTTATTCAATGTAGTTCACTAGAAAAATTTATTATACCCTGATTTAGTATAAAATAAATAGGATACCTTTTATTTTAAGAAAACAAGGGAAACTTAGAAAAACCCTACAAAATTAACCCCAAAGTGCCTTTTTGGCATTAAACTTTAGAAAATCACAACTAAATAACCATCAATTAACTTTCTGTGATTTTTGGCACAGAAGCTTGTTATTACTGTTAGATGCCAACAAAAATAACCCTTAGGACAGAACCCACCCCTAGTTAAGAGTTGTAGTACAAAGTGGCCCATTTACCCAACTTTTGTTATTTTTGTCTAAAGCATAGCCTTTTTATTTTTGAACCTCAAATTCCTAGAACAGGCTATATTGACCAATGGCAAGCCACTGTAATTTTTACAGAATTTTTGGAAAAAGTTAATTCACTGTTGTAGTTCAAACCTACACTAGAATTCATAAATAGAAAATAAAGAAAGGGAAAATGAATAATGGAAATTAGTGCCATCCTAAAACCCTTTGTAAATTGTCCACTGAAATATATAAAGGGAATACCAATCCACTATGCTTATCCTTAACAAAACCTAAACCTAGAGTGATAAGCATAAACCACTAAAAGCCACGTATGACTAAGAAACCCTAAGTTGCTAACTAACTTAGCTCTTCTTCCTTTAACATAATGTTGTTAAATCTTGCATAATCATGACATACATATTCATTGCATTTCAATAGACTGCAACCTCGCTGGCGGAGAGTACGTCCTCGTGCCGGAGCAAGGAGCTGCTCAGGAGGTAGCCCAGGATCCAGCACCAGAGCCTGCACCAGAGGATCTGCCTGCCACTGCTTTAGAAGGCAAGCCCCGGTTTTATGCATAACATGTTATTTATGCTATTTTACTACACTTAATGATTGTAGGATTGAATGTGCACTTAAGTGTAGTAGTTGTTTGAAACCCTAGTTGCATGATCTCAGGAATCCTGTTGAGATGAATACTAGTATGCTAGGTCGAGTAGCTACTTTATTAATTAGGGATCTCGGTAGAAGTCGAGTGATTTTTCTAGCACTCGCGCGAGGTCAGGTCATTGATTGTACCCACTTTCATATCATAGTGATGTTGGCCTGTGGACACGGAATCCATGGGGATGCGTGGTCTACGAGATGAAATGGGGATAAGGATTAACGTGTGGATACCTGTGTCAAGCGTTTGAACGTACTAAGCACATACCGAGAAATATGGTAAATCGGTAAGCCTAGTACCTGAGTGAACCTGGCAGTGGACATATCCCCTCACGCGACCTGAGACGTGGTCTCCCATTCCGGTTATGGTGGGTACAAGGGCGGTCACTGCACGACGGCAGTCGGGGTC
Source organism: Zea mays (assembly GCF_902167145.1). Lineage (NCBI taxonomy): Eukaryota > Viridiplantae > Streptophyta > Magnoliopsida > Poales > Poaceae > Zea > Zea mays. The sequence continues at coordinate 116,200,655 of NC_050099.1, forward strand.
AGTGAGGCATTGTACGCCAAGGCGGTGAGCCCTGATCCGCTGATGGGGAATCGATGGGGACGGTTGATGTGTGTGGGGACGGAGTGCCCCTACATGTCGTGTGTTTAGGTTTACCTTGCAAGGATAAAAACTCGATTCGAATCGTCTGCTTCTCGCAGCTAATGAGACTGCTTGATCCATTGTACTGCATTGAGTAACAAGTGGAAATATGATGAGTTGATACAAGATGTTGATTGCTAAAAATGTTTGCTACTATGTATGAGTAGATAGTACATATTTAGCCTTAAGAGAGTCACACTTAAATTGACAAAGTCAAAACTTGATTTAGAAACTCAGCTAGTGCTTTTGGCAACCAAACCCCACAACCAAACAGCTACATGTCTAGAGGTAGAGGAGTAGACTCCTCACACCGGGTAAGTCTAGCTGAGTATTAGTATACTCAGCCTTGCTTGTGGCACAATTTTACAGGTTCTTTGGAGGACATGGTTGCTGGAGTGACTTGGTCGTCCATCTTGCCACCGGGTTGGACTATCGAGTGGGACCCCGCCTCGGCCGAGGAGGAGCATGAGGAGTGATGGGACAGGCTTCCCCATCCCTCCATTTAATTATCGTTAGTTTTATTCCGCTGCACTTCGAACAATGATGACTACTTTTGCAAAAATCTGATGATGCTGTAATAAATTAATACTCCTTAATGTATGGTTTTATGCTTTATTGTATTTGCTCTGTGACTCACCATCGAGTGAGATTATGGTACTTGATCCTGTCAGTGGCCTCGTCGGACTAGATCCGAGGGATTGACGGGTTATTCCCATTTAAGTGTGGTCTTGCCTCTAAGGCGGGACTTAGGCACTTAAGTCGGAATAATTCGGGCAGTTCCGCCACAGTTGGTATCGGAGCTTGTACCACCATAGAGGAATCAATAAAATATAAATACATCCTTTTCCGAAGTAAAACTTGATAGAAACAAATATTAGATAGATCGTAGGACGATCAGGATAGACCTAGGACGTGAAGCCTTAGGATGATAGAGGGGTAGTTAGGTGGCTAAGTGATTAAGCCCTATAGGCTACTATAAGGGATGGGAGTTCTTCCCTATTCCCTTTACATTGATGTGAGGTCGTTCAGGACGAGCATGCATGCATTCTTAAATTAAACAATTGGATAATTGAAAAAGGACTTTAACACAAAATGATGACCAACTAAGTACCCCAGTACCATTGTTGTAGTTAGAGAGAGGGTGAGTTGTGTTTCCTTTTTCTTTTTATAATTCTTTTTCTTTTACTTACGCTTAACCGTACACAGATAACCTCCCACGGATCCTCGGACGAAGGGAATGCACTGTCCCACACTGATGGGCTTACACGAGAGGGCTTTCCCTCCATTTTGTGGGAAGTACTTCAGGGGGCCGGATACACGACACCTCCTCAGTACGCGGTGAAGCAGTTCGAGAAGCACCGAGTGCCCCGCTGTAGGGTGAGGATGACTCTGGAGCCTCATCCTCTACAGCCAGGCTGGCGTTCGCTGGACTCTGAGTCCTTTGGATACCGGGCTAAGGATACGATCGAGGCGATTGCTCTGCACGGGTTGACCACTTTCTGCGGATTCCACCCCTTGGAGCTGTCCACCCAACCCATTGGCTTGTTCCCTACGGAGAAGGAGGACGAACCAATGTGGAAGGACTGAGTGGAGCATGCCAAGGACATCTGGGCTATCTACCCAGGTCAGACTGCTCACTTGATAGTGTGGTGCATGAATGCCCTGTACCGTCTGCAAGTGATGCGTGGCGAGGCAATGTCCCATCTGATGGCACTGTTGGAGGCAACTAAGATCACCCTGGACAACAGAGAGGAGCTTGTGGTTGATTTGTCCACTGAGATGGTGGAAAAAGACTTACAGGTGGAGCAGCTGTCAAATGAGATCCAAGAGCTGGAGGAATTAGTGGGAACAAGGGAGAACACCATCGAGGTTCTCGAGGATCAACTTATCAACACCCAGCAGCAGCTTGCCGAGGCTAATGAGCACCTGGATATGCATCACCAGGAGATCCAGGATATGGAGGCCAATGAGGATGTCGACATTGAGGGAGGAGAGGAGCCTGCCTCCAGCTTGGACACTGCTGGCTCAAGGAGACCACCTTCCCCCGAGTCGAGTGTTGCCTCGTTCGCTCACTAGGTATCAGGAGTAGGGCTAGAAGTCGGTAATGGTGGGACTCCTCAAAGCTAGCTTAGCTTTTGCACCCTTGGGGTACTAGGCTAGATAGAATTGAGTCTTTTGGGCCATTGATGTAATCATGATGAACACTTTTGGAAGCATGGTTGATGGATGATGTTAGTCTTAATTTGGGAAGAAAAGTTTATGCCTTGTGAAATCCTTTATATTTATGAAAGAATCTATCAATTTCGCCCTTTGACTCTTTCTTCGCGATTGAACCTTAAACCTTAAAGATGTGTTATTGAGAATATATGTGATTTTTCAGATGGCCGGGAGAGCGCGTCGTGGTCAGAATGAGCGCGTTCCTCCACTGCCGCCACCGCCTCCCACTCTGCAAGAGCTAATGGCTCAGCAGAATGAGATCCTGAGGCAGCTAGCTTAGCGCCAGCCACCACCTCAGCACTATGGTGGTGGAGATCATCAACGTCACCCCGCGGTAGCTACCTACCAGGAGTTCCTCAGTACCCAGCCTCCATTGTTCACCAGGACAGAGGACCCACTTTGATGCGGATGTATGGTTGAGAGTAGTGGAATCCAAATTCCCGCTACTCCATGGTGTTTGCTCAGAGGTCACTAAGGTCAGGTTCGCCACCCAGCAACTTCGCGGACCCGCAAGGACTTGGTGGGACCATTTTCTTGCCATGCAGCCAGATGACCGAGAGGTGGAATGGAGAGAGTTCAAGGCAGCTTTCATGGGGCACCATATACCAGCCGGTATTATGGACCGAAAGCTCAACGAGTTTCTGGCACTCACTCAGGGAAACAGGACAGTGTTACAGTATGCTCATGCCTTCAATGACCTGTGCCAGTATGCCGGATATCACGCAGACACGGACGAGAAGAAGAGAGACAGGTTCAGGAGGGGGCTCAGCACTAAGCTCCGTGACCGTCTCAACACCGTCAGGGCCAACAGCTATAATGAGTTAGTCAACATGGCCATTTCTCAGGAGGACTGTATCACCGCTCGTCAGGCAGAGAAGAAGAAGAAGGCCCCTGTGGCAGGACCCTCAACCCAGCTATAGCGCTTCAGGATTGTGTCTGACCCTCAGAACAAGGGACCTCAGCAGTAGCAAGGGCGATGGGTGATCCGACCACAGCAGCAGCAGCAGGCACCCAACCGTACCTAGTTTCCAGCTCAGAGGAACAATCAACAGCAGCAGCAATATCGCTAGGCAAATGACAACAGGTGTTTCACATGTGGCAACACCAGACATTATGCCAAGAATTGCCCCAGAAACCAGCAAAGGCAGGGGCAAAATGTTAATCAGAACCAAGGCAAGAGGCAGAAGGTGCAAGTGAGGCAAGGCAGGCTGAACTTCACCACCATGGCTGATATTCCAGAGGGAGCACCCGTCATGACTGGTATCTTTACAGTTTTGAATTATCCTGCTATTATTCTTTTTGATTCTGGTGCATCACATAGCTTTATCAGTGCCAAATTTAGTGCCAAGTGTCAATTGCCTTTTCACCACACCAATGGGGGTATTACAATTTCAACACCAGGAGGCAAGGTTGCCACCTACCAAATCAACAAGAATGTACCTATAAAGTTTGGTAGTCTGATAATTAAAACCAACCTCCTCATTTTGGGTTTGGATAGTGTGGACATCATATTGGGAACTGACTAGTTGACCAAACATCAGGCTATGATTGATATTGCAGCTAGGGCCATTGAAGTGCACTCACCGACCTGTGGTGAAACCACATTATATTTGCCCGACCAGGGATGTACCCGTTCTTGTGCCTTCGTTATGATAGAATCCCCAGTGGAAAAGATCCCAGTGGTTTGTGGCTACCCAGATGTTTTTCCGGATGAATTGCCAGGAATGCCACCTGATAGAGACATTGAGTTCGCCATTGAATTACAACCCGGGACTGCTCCTATCTCCAAGAGACCCTATAGGATGCCTCCCGCGGAATTGGCAGAATTGAAAAAGCAACTGCAGGAGTTGTTGGACAAGGGGTTTATTCGCCCAAGTACTTCACCATGGGGATGTCCTGCTTTATTTGTGAAGAAAAAGGATGAGAGATTGAAAATGTGTGTCGATTACCGCCCTCTCAATGCGGTGACTATCAAGAACAAATACCCACTGCCCCGCATTGATGTTTTGTTCGATTAGTTGGTGGGAGCCAAGGTATTCTCCAAGATAGATCTTCACTCGGGTTACCATCAGATCAAGATCCGTGCCAGCGATATTCCCAAGACGGCCTTCTCGACCAGATATGGGCTTTATGAGTTTTGGGTGATGTCTTTTGGGTTGACCAATGCCCCAGCTTATTTTATGTACCTGATGAACTCAGTATTCATGCCAGAGTTGGACAAGTTCGTGGTCGTTTTCATTGATGATATTCTGGTCTATTCAAAGAATGAAGACGAACATACTAAGCATCTGCACATCGTGCTTCAGCGGCTACGCGATCATCATCTTTATGCTAAGTTGTCTAAATGTGAGTTCTGGCTAAAGGAAATTAAATTCTTGGGTCACACAATTTCCCAGGATGGGATATCAGTTGATCCTGAGAAGGTACAAGAGGTAATGGATTTGAAACCCCCGACTACAGTGAGGCAGATTCGGAGTTTTCTGGGATTGGCAGGGTATTATCGACGATTTATTCCGGATTTCTCCAGAATTGCCAAACCAATGACTGAACTGTTAAAGAAGGGCGTCAAGTATAATTGGAGCCAAAAGTGCGAAGATGCTTTTCATACACTAAGGCAGCATTTGACAACAGCCCCAGTGTTGGCTCAACCTGACAACACCAAGCCCTTTGAAGTTTATTGTGATGCTTCTGGTACTGGTTTGGGATGTGTCTTAATGCAAGATAACTGAGTAATTGCTTATGCCTCCCAAGCACTCAGACCCCATGAGCAGAACTACCCTACACATGATCTGGAGTTAGCAGCCGTGGTTCATGCTCTCAAGATATGGAGGCACTACTTGATGGGAGCTCACTGTAACATTTACACTGATCACAAGAGTCTCAAATACATTTTCACTCAGGCAGATCTGAACATGAGGCAGAGGAGATGGTTAGAATTAATCAAGGACTATAATTTGGAGGTGCATTACCATCCTGGCAATGCCAATGTTGTGGCAGATGCCTTGAGCAGAAAGGCCCAGTGCAATTGTATGAGCATGGATGCAAGAGTTACCACCCTGTGTGATGAGTTGTGCAAGCTGAACCTGGAAGTTGTTTCTTCAGGTGATTTAAATTATATCTCGGTGGAACCAACCTTACAAGAGCAAATAGTCCGGGCACAGATTGAAGAGAATGGTGTTCGGGTTATCAAAGAAATGATCAAGCAAAAGGCGGAGAAATACAAGTGCTTTCGTCAGGACAGCAAGGGAATTCTATGGTTTGGAGATCGATTGGTTGTTCCCAAGGACCCTGAGCTCAGAAAGAAGATATTGGATGAAGCTCACCTTTCAAAATTCTCCATGCACCCTGGCAGCAACAAGATGTACCATGATCTCAGATCCTTATACTGGTGGACCAGAATGAAGAAGGAAATTGACAAGTACATATCCGAGTGTGACACCTGCCAGAGGATCAAAGCCAGTCATTTGAAGGCAGCAGGCCCTTTGCAACCCCTTCCCATACCATCTTGGAAATGGGAGGACATTTGCATGGACTTTATCGTGGGATTGCCCAATACCTCCACGCACCATGATTCCATTTGGGTTGTTGTGGACAGATTGACCAAGACCGCTCATTTCTTACCAGTGCATACCACCCACAAGACAGAGAAATATGCAGAAATTTATGTTGATCAAATAGTGCGGTTGCATGGTATTCCAAAGACCATTGTATCTGACAGAGGAGCACTTTTTGTGGCACGCTTTTGGGAGCAGTTACAAGAATCACTTGGGACCCAGGTAATACGAAGCTCATCATACCACCCTCAAACAGATGGCCAGACAGAAAGGGTAAACCAGATTTTGGAAGACATGTTGCGAGCATGTGTGCTACACTACGGAAAAGATTGGGACAAGTGTCTTTCTTTGGCAGAGTTTTCTTATAATAACAGCTACCAGTCCAGTCTGAAGATGGCATCTTTTGAAGCCTTATATGGGAGAAGATGTAGAACCCCGCTGAATTGGTCTCAAGCAGGAGAGAGGGAAATATTTGGACCAGACTTGGTGCTTGAAGCAGAGGAAAAGGTCAGAGTTATTACAAAGAACTTAGAAGCTGCTCAGGCCAGGCAAAAGAGTTATCATGACAAGAGAAGGAAGCCTCTACAGTTTGAAGTGGGAGAACATGTTTATCTTAGGGTGTCACCCACCAAGGGTGTCCAGAGATTCGGGATCAAGGGCAAGTTAGCTCCTCGCTACATTGGACCCTATGAGATCAAAGCAAGTTGTGGACCCGTAGCCTATCAATTAGAATTGCCACCCCATATGTCAGCAGTTCACAACGTGTTTCATGTATCTCAGCTGCGGAAATGTGTCCGCCTACCCACTAAAGTGCTACCTAAACCAGAAATTGAGATAGAACTAGACTTATCTTATCAAGAGTACCCCATCAAGGTCTTGGATCAGAAAGAGAGGTCAACGAGGGCAAGGTCGATCAGAATGTATAAGGTTCAGTGGAGTCACCATTCAGTAGAAGAAGCTACATGGGAGACTGAGGATTTTCTACGCTCTCGCTTCCCCGACTTTCTGCCCAAAGGAGTCGGTACGTAACCCAAAACCCCACCCCCACCTGCCCTTTTGAATACAACTATAAGAAAAACTTAGATGACAAAGGTAGTCTAAGTTGTGGATTTAACTTAGAAAGGGCTTCCTTCTGAAGTTGCAAAGAGAATGACATTCGAAGAGCAGTTAACAAGAGAAACTTGGATAAAGGGGAGGGTAACACACCAGCACACCTTCATAGCACCCCCAATAATCTCGGGGCGAGATTCCTTTAAGGGGGGAGGGCTGTAACACCCCAGGTGTTACCAAGGTGTTGGCTTCCTAATGTCACATCTACCTATTGTCACATGTGGGTAAAACTTGGAGGAGAGGAAGCACTTAAGACCTTGGAAGCTTGAGTGAGTTAAGAAATGCCAAGAACCAAAGCATTACCCAAGCTTTTAGGTAATATCACCTTGGGCAAGGTAGGATTGAACCTTGGGCCCCCTCTCTTGAAGCCTTTAGTTGAGAGAAAGATTAGGCAAATGCACATTCCATGATTTAAACCCTTAACCAAAGTTTAAGAGTACCCAAAAGGTTTACAAAAGACAGCAAAGGAACCTTACAAAAAGACCCCTAAAAGACCACTGAATCAGCCCCAAGTGGAGAACACTATGGAATCACCCCCATTCCCTCTAAGTCCCAAAATCAGCCCTAATCTAGAAATCAGGGGTGTTCACCTAGCTAATGACACCAAAACCCCAGGGTCTAAATAACAAAAAGGAGCCAAATTATCTAAGGAACCCCCTGGAAGAGTTTGAACCCAAGCCAAGACCGTTTGACACGAGTTGGCACCTATTTTGTCTCGGGTTGAACAGTGCAGACAGACAAGACTTGGCGCCACCATATCTTCTAAACCAGACCCGATCTTCCCTTGGAACTTACATGAACTAGGTAGCCCTAGGTGCAGGGAAGAAATCTTACACAAGCCATAGGGCGAGATTCGCACGTTTGGCTGCTCAGCAGGCGCAAGAACAAGGGCAGAAAGCAACGGCCACGTGTTCGACGCGCTCTGGACTCGCCAGAGCACGCCCGACGCGCGCCCTGCGTGCCCCGCGTCGCGCCAAAGACCAGCCGGCGCCATGGCCCGCTCCTGCGCCTATAAAGCACCCAGGAACCTTGATCGTACCCCTCCGCACGCGCTCGACCTCACCAGAGCCCAAACCCACGGCCGCCCGATCCCCCTGCCATCGTAGACCGGCCAACATAACCCTTCCCAACCTCGTCCGACCCTCAGAGAAGACTGTGCACACCTCGGTGAAGCTCCCCGAGCGAGGAATCGGAGTTTGCTTCGCCGGAGAGGCCAGTCCGCGATCGTCGGACTCCACCCGACCGTCGGCGAGCGTAAACTGGGTAATCCTCTGCTCCATTCTTCGATTCCTTGTGCACACAGCCTCTAAGTCACCCCGTGAAGCTCACTGTGCCACTGGATTGAACTAGATCGTCGTGGTTTGGTCGGAGCACCCGCCGCCGACGAGAGCACCCGCCTGCGCGCGTGGACCGGACGATTCCGGCCACCCCCGCCGTCAAGTCGTACACCTTTGTGACCGCCAGGACCTCCCGGAGCCAACCCCGCCCCTCGCCGGACCTCTCTCACCGTCGGTAAGCCGCGCCGCCCTTTCTTTGTCGCGGGTACTGTTTAAACCTAGGTAGGGACCACGGGGGAGTAGAAGAGAAAGCTAGGGGGTTTTGCGCATTGTCAGTGACTCAGAGGAATAGTAGCGCTGGGGTATAACTGAGAGGGTTAGTTTAGAAATAATCCGAGGACTTCGGTGCAAAGTGGTTTTCCAAGAAACCTTTTATTAAATCTGATTTAAAATTTAAACAGAACTTGAATAATTCATATCTTTTGTTTTATTCACCCAAATCAGTCAAACCAATTTTGCCAAGTCTTAAATAATGTAAACTACCTAAGAAAAATATAAAACCCCTAAATGTTACAGAAAACTTTAGGGTTATGATTTAATTATTGTTTTGGCCAAAAGCTAAATAATAGGAAGAAAAATAGTTGCACTATTTAACTGAGGTTAAGAAAATTTGGAGAAGTACATGACCACCTACTGACCTATTTAAAAATGATAAATGCCTCTATACACCCAATTAAGGTAGAGTTTACCATTTATTTGACATTGTGCTTAAGGTTAAAGAAAATAGGAAAGGTAAATTAAATAAAGAATCAGGGAGCCCCCATATTTTTGTTAGTCTACTTATTCAATGTAGTTCACTAGAAAAATTTATTATACCCTGATTTAGTATAAAATAAATAGGATATTTTTATTTTAAGAAAACAAGGGAAACTTAGAAAAACCCTACAAAATTAACCCCAAAATGAAAACACCCCAACCCTTGGGATAATTAATGTTTTGTTATGAAGAACATAGGAAAAATATGAAATCTGCTGTTTGACATTTTTCAAATAACAAGGCAGTAGAAAGTGCCTTTTTGGCATTAAACTTTAGAAAATCACAACTAAATAACCATCAATTAACTTTCTGTGATTTTTGGCACAAAAGCTTGTTATTACTATTAGATGCCAACAAACATAACCCTTAGGACAGAACCCACCCCTAGTTAAGAGTTGTAGTACAAAGTGGCTCATTTACCCAACTTTTGTTATTTTTGTCTAAAGCATAGCCTTTTTATTTTTGAACCTCAAATTCCTAGAACAGGCTATATTGACCAATGGCAAGCCACTGTAATTTTTACAGAATTTTTGGAAAAAGTTAATTCACTGTTGTAGTTCAAACCTACACTAGAATTCATAAATAGAAAATAAAGAAAGGGAAAATGAATAATGGAAATTAGTGCCATCCTAAAACCCTTTGTAAATTGTCCACTGAAATATATAAAGGGAATACCAATCCACTATGCTTATCCTTAACAAAACCTAAACCTAGAGTGATAAGCATAAACCACTAAAAGCCACGTATGACCAAGAAACCCTAAGTTGCTTCCTTTAACATAATGTTGTTAAATCTTGCATAATCATGACATACATATTCATTGCATTTCAATAGACTGCAACCTCACTGACGGAGAGTACGTCCTCGTGCCGGAGCAAGGAGCTGCTCAGGAGGTAGCCCCGGATCCAGCACCAAAGCCTGCACCAGAGGATCTGCCTGCCACTGCTTTAGAAGGCAAGCCCCGGTTTTATGCATAACCTGTTATTTATGCTATTTTACTACACTTAATGATTGTAGGATTGAATGTGCACTTAAGTGTAGGAGTTGTTTGAAACCCTAGTTGCATGATCTCAGGAATCCTATTGAGATGAATACTAGTATGCTAGGTCGAGTAGCTGCTTTATTAATTAGGGATCTCGGTAGAAGTCGAGTGATTTTTCTAGCACTCGCGCGAGGTCAGGTCATTGATTGTACCCACTTTCATATCGTACTGATGTTGGCCTGTGGACACGGAATCCATGGGGATGCGTGGTCTACGAGATGAAATGGGAATAAGGATTAACGTGTGGATACCTATGTCAAGCGTTTGAACGTACTAAGCACATACCGAGAAATATGGTAAATCGGTAAGCCTAGTACCTGAGTGAACCTGGCAGTGGACATATCCCCTCACGTGACCTGAGACGTGGTCTCCCATTTCGGTTATGGTGGGTACAAGTGCGGTCACTGTACGACGGCAGTCGGGGTCAGTGAGGCATTGTACGCCAAGGCGGTGAGCCCTGATCCGCTGATGGGGAATCGATGGGGACGGTTGATGTGTGTGGGGACGGAGTGCCCCTACATGTCGTGTGTTTAGGTTTACCTTGCAAGGATAAAAACTCGATTCGAATCGTCTGCTTCTCGCAGCTAATGAGACTGCTTGATCCATTGTACTGCATTGAGTAACAAGTGGAAATATGATGAGTTGATACAAGATGTTGATTGCTAAAAATGTTTGCTACTATGTATGAGTAGATAGTACATATTTAGCCTTAAGAGAGTCACACTTAAATTGACAAAGTTAAAACTTGATTTAGAAACTCAGCTAGTGCTTTTGGCAACCAAACCCCACAGCCAAATAGCTGCATGTCTAGAGGTAGAGGAGTAGACTCCTCACACCGGATAAGTCTACCTGAGTATTAGTATACTCAGCCTTGCTTGTGGCACAATTTTACAGGTTCTTTGGAGGACATGGTTGCTGGAGTGACTTGGTCGTCCATCTTGCCACCGGGTTGGACTGTCGAGTGGGACCCCGCCTCGGCCGAGGAGGAGCATGAGGAGTGATGGGACAGGCTTCCCCATCCCTCCATTTAATTATCGTTAGTTTTATTCCGCTGCACTTCGAACAATGATGACTACTTTTGCAAAACTCTGATGATGTTGTAATAAATTAATACTCCTTAATGTATGGTTTTATGCTTTATTGTATTTGCTCTGTGACTCACCATCGAGTGAGATTGTGGTACTTGATCCTGTCAGTGGCCTCGTCGGACTAGATCCGAGGGATTGACAGGTTATTCCCATTTAAGTGTGGTCTTGCCTCTAAGGCGGGACTTAGGCACTTAAGTCGGAATAATTCGGGCAGTTCCGCCACAAATCCCGTAAAGTAGCATCATCCATAAAAACTACGAGCAACATCGACATACTCAGCCTCTATGGTATACTAAGCAATGCTAGACTATTTGCGTGAGGACCAGGAAACCAACAAAGTCCCCAAAATAATACAAGTACTAGAAGTAGACTTGCGCTCCAAGCGACATCCAACAAAGTCGGTATCAGAATAAACACACAAAGACAGAACAGAAGAAGAAGAGTACCACAAACCAAACTTAGGAGTGAAGCGCATATACCTGATAATCCGTTTCATTGTCTGTCTGTGAGAAGTGCATGGGGAAGCCTAGAAACAAGCGCATGGACACACTGCAAAGTGTACATCTAGCCGCGTCACAGTCAAGTATAGGAGGGAGCCAATAATGCTCATGTACTCCTTCGGGTCCATGGGCATGCTGTCCTTATCAACATCAAGCACATTGTCCTTTGTATACTTGCGTTGATGCACAAAGGTCCTGTCTTAGGTCTGCTTGATTTGCAACCCAAGGAAGAAGTTTAGCTCACCCATCATGCTCATCTCAAATTCCCTGCTCATAAGATCTGAATATCTGGCAACAAGAGCATGAGAAGCGCCACCAAAGATAATATCATCCACATATAACTGGACTAAAATGGTATCGCTGCCATGCTAAAGGAGAAAACTAGTTTTGTCCTCAGAGCCCATTTTAAAAGCCTTTGAAAGCAAGAAAGATTTCAAATGCTCATACCACGCTCTAAGGGCTTGTTTCAAACAATACAAAGCTTTTTGGTGTTTAAAAACATGGTTGGAACCTTGGAGCTCCCAAAACTAGGGGACTGCCTCACATAGACCTCTTCCTCTATATACCCATTCAAAAAGGTACTTTTGACATCCATTTGAAAAAGCTAAAAACCCTTTGAATCAGCAAAAGCTAAAAGGATCCTAATGGCCTCGAAATGGGCAACAAGGGCAAAGGTCTTCTCATAATCAATACCCTCTATCCTTTAATACCTATGGGCAACTAATCTCGCCTTGTTATTCACTACCAACCCATCATGACTCTCTTTGTTTTTTGAAAACCCATTTTGTTCCTATGGGCTGGTAGCTAGAAGGAGGTGGCACCAAAACCCAAACCTAATTTCTCTCAAATTTTCAAGCTCCCCATGCATAGCATTGACCCAGTTATGATCAGACAAAGCGTGTCCAACATCCTAGGGCTCAAAAGTAGCAACAAACACTGAGTGAGCAATGTGGGACATCCACTGATACTTAGAGAGAGTGTCTCGATCATTAATGTGACCAATCATCTATTGAGGAGGGTGATCACATCGAACATGCAGTGGAGCCATCCTCGAAGAGGTAGCCTCCCCCTTAACAGTAGCCTCAACTCCTCATGTCTCAATAGGAGCTGGCTCGAGCAGACCCCAAGTATTCAAAGTAGTCGGATCGGGTCCGTTAGATGAAGTAGTGGAAGCAAGCTTGACTAGGGAGCCAGTGGAGTTGGCTCGGGATCACCCCAATCGATGTCGTCATACTCCTCCACAAAGATGGTTTGTCCCATCGGATCTAGACCAACAGGCTCAAAGACAGGGGATGGACAAGATGTAGTCTCATCGAATGTAACCTCACAAATCTCAATGATATGGTTAGTCTCTAAGTTAAGAACACGATAAGATAATGTAATGCATAACCAAGGAAAACCCCATCAGAAGATCGAGTCTCAAATTTGTCGCAATTGCCTAGTTTCAGCACAAAGCTTCTGCAGCCAAACACCCTGAAATGGCTAACCTTAGGTGGCCATCCAAACTGCTGCTCATAAGAAGTCTTGTTCAAGAAAGCTCGAAGAAAGATGCGGTTCGACACATGGCAGACAATGTTGATCGCTTCGGCCCAAAACCGCCTAGGAGTCCTATGCTCCTCAAGCATCGTCTTGGCCATCACAACAAGGGTCCTATTCTTGCGCTCAATAATTCCATTCTACTGAGGCACATACAAAGAGCAAAACTGATGCTCGAGTCCCAAAGAAGCACAAAAGGTCTCAAAATGAGTATTTTTGAATTCTATGCCATTATCACTGAGAATTCCTCTCATGGCATTTTTGGGAAACTCATTTTACAACTTAAGAATCAAATCTCGAGCATGAGTAAAAACATCATCCTTTGCCTTCATGAAGAACACACAAGAATAGCGAGAAAAATCGTCAACGGCCACAAGCACATATCACATCCCCCAAAAGAGCAAACCCGAGCTAGACCAACAGTGTCCATATGAAGCAATTTGCTAAGTTGTGAGGTGATCACCTTGGTGAGCGGGGAATGGGAAGCAGAAACCATCTTGCGTGATGACATGGGTGACTGACAAGATCCTTCTCAAATTTCAACTTGGGCAAACTTTGGATCAGGCCAAGTGAGCTCAGTCTACACAAAAGATCAAAGCTAAAGTGTCCTAGTCTCCTATGCCACATCCAAATCAAATAAGAGGATTCTACCAGCAAACATCGAGAAGGGTCAGAAGAATGTGAAAAATAGGACTGAAAACTCAACCAAAAGGTGAAATCTGACAAACAAGATCCCACTTGGCATCCAAAACCTGAGACAAGCCCTTTTTAAAGCGCACTTCATAGTCATCCTCAAGGAGTTGCGAAAAAGAAAGTAGATTGAAATGCAAATTTGAAACCAAAGCAACATCCTTGGGAATAAAACTCTCGTTCACTTGAACGGAGCCACGAGAGATTACCTTACCTCTCGACTTATCCCTGAATGTGATATATTCCTTACCAATCATAGGGTCGAGACTGGAGAACCATTTTTTTGCTTCTGGTCATGCCTCCATCCTGCATCAATATAAAGACACGGGGTGAGCAAATGACACATCACTAGGGATATGATACTGATGAAAATAAGAATGATGTGGCATTTGTCCATAAAATGTGTTAGGAAAAACACCACCTATTCGGTCTAGAAGGGAAGTGATCACCACAAGAAGGGCATTGTGGTCCGCTAGGGAAGTAAGAACCAAAGCCATGCCACAGGGTCCTTGGCCATGTGACACTCGATCATCACCCCAATGGGCACGACCACCATGTGGTCTCACTGCCTAAGGGCTAGCAACAAGAGGCAAAGAACCTCTAGCCCTCACAGGACATCTTTGAACAGGCTGGGCATGGACACCATGAGTGGGGCATTTCATGTTTTTCTTGCTCGACTCGGAAGCCTGTGTCTCATCTCTCTTCCTCCTAAAGCAAAAATCGGCCAGATGCTCATCCCTCTCACAATACTCACAATGAAACTTCACCTCTTTCTTAGGTGGAATTTGCTTGTGGGAGGAGGCTTTCTTTTTGGATGGCTAAGGGGCTCTAGGAAGGCGATCACTAGAGATGTCAGGAAGGGTACCAAGTGTGTTCCAAAGATGGTTAGGTTTTGGAATCCACACTTGTTTCTAGGTGGGGCTCTCACAGGCTCCCCAACCACACCATCTCTGACATGAGTGATAAGCTTAGTGTTGGGGACTTGTTCTCAAATGCTAGGAGTTAAGAACAAGGCAACATAAAAAATGTTAATCGCTAAAGTCCTTCGTCCTTCGAAGCATTATTTCCCTTAGGATATAATGATTTTCGGACGAAGGTGATGAAGAGCGTGCCTTCATAAATTTATTATACAGTGACGAAGGATAAAATGTAGAGAATATAAAAGATAACATAAATAATTATATATTACTATCAGACATAGACATAAACATCTTTGAATTACAAATGTACCTTCAACTGGAAGGAGATGATAGTACAAGTGTGACGCAAAAAGCGAATGCCAAGTCAGCGTGAACAGTACGGGAGTACTGTTCACCTATTTATAGGCGCGGGACACAACCCATACAAAATTACATTCATGCCCTTTACAGTTGATAATAATTCTATAGTAATCTGTCGAGGTCTAAATAGCCTTTTCATCTTTAAGTCGGTTTCACTTTCTGCTGTCACGCCGAAGCTTTCCTGTTCACACCTTCGGCGCTGTACCAAGCTTCGTATTATTCTGGTCTACTGTGGTGCCGACTTGAGTCCGAAGATACCTGTTCACACATTATACTCCAGAAATACTGTTAAATCCTGTTTTTGAGGACCTTCGGATGCCGAAGGTCCCCAACAGTAGCCCCTCGCAATATTAATTTGTTTAAAATAATAAATTTAGATTGCGACATGGACGAAGGCTTTACGCCGAAGGTCCGAAAAAACACCTTCCCTTTGCTAGAATAGCAACATTCACTGACAAGCGGGGTCTTTCAATTTTCAACGCACTTGGCGTATAAATACGGTCATAACGCAAACTCATTTGACACGCTCTCTGGCCAACTACTCCCACTCACTCAATTTTTAGCTCTTGTGCACTAAGATTTGTTAAGCCTTTAGTTTTGAAGCTTCGGCTTTGAAAATAGTTTTTAGTGTCTCCGAAGATGTCTGAGGATAAGAAGACTGCTGCTGAGATGAAGCTGAGCCTGGACGAAGAGAAAAACTTGGGGTTTCTTATAGCGATGTCAAAGACCAATACAGAAAAAATCACCAAGGAGATTCTGGAAGGTTTGTCTGAAGATACTGGTGACAGTGACAGCTATGATGTGGACAGTGGTGGTGAAGACTCCGAAGATCGTCCCTGGCGACCAAGCCATTCAGTTTATGGTAAATCAACTATCAAAAAGAATCATCTTGTCAACATGAGAGGAAGGTATTTCCGGGATTTATCCATTGTGAGGGCCGACGAAGGGGAAAAAACGTGCCCACACCCTGAAGAGAATGAAGTCGTAGTGTACCGAAGCTTTTTGAAAGCTGGACTGTGATTTCCCTTGAGCAGCTTCGTCGTGGAGGTGTTGAAAATCTTCGAAGTCTATCTTCACCAACTTACCCCCGAAGCAATCATAAGGCTGAATATCTTTGTGTGGGCCGTGAGAAGCCAAGGTCTGAAGCCTGATGCAAAAAGCTTCTGCAATATACACGAATTATCATACGAAACAAAACCTTGGGGTAAGGAACAGTATCACAATAATTTTGGCTGCTATAGTTTCGTTTCTCGGTCCGGGTCAAGCTGCCCCGTGCCAACCTTTCGGAAGAGATGGCCCGGCGACTGGATGACAGAATGGTTTTATGTGAAGAATGATCTGACAATACGAGAAGATATCAAAGGTATAATTATGCGCCCTATCTGGCAGAGCTTCGGCCTTCGGAGGCCGAAGGTTGAAATGAATGAAGCTGCCGAAGAATGCCAGAGGGCCTTCGGCGCAGTCTGCTCTTTCATTGGAACGAGAGACTTAGTACAAGAGCATATTGCCTTCAGGGTATGGCCGCTCGCGGAGAAATGGGAAATGCCACAAGAAACCGTAAAAGAGGCCGACGAAGGTGGACTTATCAGGTTGAAGTACACTTTTAAATTTGGAGATAAATTCATTGAGCCAGATGATGACTGGTTAAAAAGTATTGAAAATTTAAGTGATGAACTGCTTGGGGCTTATTCGAAGGCCGAAGACACTGCAATGTCAGCAGCCTTCGGAGGCCGAAAGAAGAAGAGGCTGAATCGGGTATTTGATGCAATCGGGTTTGTCTACCCTGACTATTGCTATCCCATTCGAAGGCAGAAAAGAAAAAACACAACCTCTGCAAAAGAAGAAGCTGCAACTGCTCCTAGCGAGCCAGAACTGAAAAGAAAGAAGATAAAGGTCCTTACACATCGGCCGCGCTATATTGAACCAGCTTCGGTGCCTGAGTTTACCGGAGAAACTTCTTCGGCCACCGAAGCTGAAAAACCAGCCGAGCCAACCTTGCTGCCAGAAGTCGCAGAAACGGCCGAAGTGCCAACAAAGATAGAATTGGAACAATCAAAGATTTTATTATCAGAAACGAAAGAGAAGGCCGAAGCGCCGTCCACAGAAAAAATGGAAGAGGTAAAAGAAGCAACTGAGGGATCCAAAACATCAGAAGTTTTGAGTCCTGCAGCAAACATTGAGACAGTAAAAAATCAAAAAGTGCCAGCAGTGACTCCAAAAAGAAAGAGAATGGCTAATGTGCTAGATGTACTGGAAACGATCAAATCTTCAAGCACACCTCCGAAGAGGGCTGCTGTCATTCCTGAAACAACAACTGAAATTTCTGATTCTAAAGCTCCAGGGCCAGAGACTGAAACCGAAGCTGGGCCCTCAGAGCCTGCAAAGATAAAATCCTTGGAAAGTGAGGCAGAAAAAATAACAAAGCCAACTTTTGTTGAAGAAACCGGTGTCATTGCCCCCGAAGCATCCCCCAAAGTTCGTGATTATATTGTTCGTCATGCTTCGGGGAAAAAATTATCAGAAAAAGAAGAGCAAGAGGCCCAGCACTACGCCCAGAAACTGAAATATCCAAAGGGGGCGTTAATATTCAATGGCAGTGGAGAAGAAGACTTCTTGTATTGTCTCCCCGACAGCAAGGAAATTTCTGTCTGTCGGGAGATGAGCAGGAGCTTCGGATTCCCAACTTTAGAAGATGGGCTTTCGGTGCTGTCGAAGAACGATCTGGCCGACAGCCTAGCTTACAATAGCTTAAAGGTGCAACAAATGAAATCCTTGTATTTTTTGTTGAGTCCAAAATTTTTCGTTTGTTTAAACCTATTGACGCAGACATATTTCTCTTTGCAGGGCCTGATACTTAGCAATGCCCTCAGGGCACAGAAAGATGCTGAAGACGAAGGGTGTTCTATAGCCCTGAGCAACCTTCATTCCGAAGTTATTGAACTGAGGAACGAAGGTCTCGAAAAAGATAAAATGTTGCACTCATTGATAAATAAAATAAAGGAGGACGAAGCTGCTTTCAAAGGTCAAGCTGAAGCTCAGAAGCGGGAAATTGAAGATCTTCGGAAACAACTGGCCAGAGCCAAGGAAGAACGCATACTTGAAGAAACAAAGCGAGAACTCAGCGACCAATGGGCCGATCACCTAGAAATAACTGTTGAAGAGCTTCGTTCGTCCAGAAAGAGATGCTATAACAAATCTATAGAGTGTGTTAAGAAGTTAAAAGCTAGCTTCGCCAGGGTTGGCGCCTTCTCAAGCGAAGAAAACTTTACGAGAGGCAATCCCGAAGGTCCCATCGAATGGATCGACCACGAAGCTGAGGCCTTCGAAGAAATTTTAAATAGCCGAGGAGATATATGTGCCTTCTCTGGTGCCAGAGGGATTGCCACCATCTTAGAGAAGAAGGGCTGCGAACATGTAAAAATTTTAGCACAGTCCGAAGCTGCTTTGTCCTTTGAAGGTGCAAGAGATCCTTCGGCCGAAGCTAGTATAATTGGTGGAAAGTTTTTTACCGATATCTGGGATAATGGTGGCCGAGAAATGGCCGGAGAAATTATTCGAAGAAGTGAAAAGGGCATTCACGATGCTAGAGAAGTAGCTGAGGCTGCTGAAAAGAGCGTAGAGGCCGAAGGTCATTTAGGTATTAACTAATAGTTTTTATTGTGTTGTAATCTTTAGGCTTTAAGATTTGTTTGCGATTTGTAATAGCAATGTAGCCGTATCCTGTCTTACTTCAGATCCTGCTAAAACGTCTTCGGGCCCTCAGCCAAAAGGAGACGACGAAATTAAAAAGATGGCTGAAGATATTATGGACGAAGTCGTCAATCGGCTCCTGAACGAGGCTGCAGAAGTCGTTTTGAGAGAAGATTAAGTATTTTTGTGAAAACTTCTGAAATGTAATATACTGTAACATTTTGTAACCCCAAATGTAATATACCTATTTTTGTTAGTCAATTCTTTACGATGCATGAAACTTTACACGTACCGCTTTTGAGTCTTTGACGAAAAAACACCTTCCCTTCTTTTCATGCTTCGTGAAGAAAAATTTATCTTTGTCACAACAATATCCAATGTTCTGATGAATAATATCCAGGCTTCGTGAAAATTTTTTCCGAAGCTACACTTCCGAAGATCAATAATGTATCTTTTTGTGACTATGATTTCTCCCTTTTTTCAAAGCGTTCTTCTGTAGATTGATAATGTGTCCACCTCTTGTGCCATGTGCAAAATGATGTATGATGCTTATGCTATGCGAAATGATGCGATGATGTTATGTTATGTGCGATGATGTTTATTCCGAAGATACATACGCATCCCTGCAATAAAACACAATCTTTTATAAGCCTCCCTTAGGAGCTTCTTCGCCTTTTACTTCAGCGGAATCAGCGTTTATTTTTTGCTGTAAGCCTCCCTTAGGAGCTTCTTCGCCTTTTACTTTCAGCGGTATTCGCGTTGACTTTTCACGCTTCGCCTTTTACTTAGGCGGTATCAGCGTTGACTTTTCGCTGTATGCTCTGCATTCCCGTTGGAACGACTTTGGAGCAGAAAACTTACACTGCGCTCCCTTTGGAACGACTTTTTTGTGACTTCGGCAAACTTACTCTGCGTTCCTTAGAACGACTTTTTGTTGATTCGAAGAATTTTCGATAGTTCGAAGGTCCTCTTTGTTATCACAAGTCTTTGAACTTTAATCAATATAAGCCTGTGAAGAAAATATATTTTCCTTGTAGGAATCAACGAAACTAATTACATGAAACCTAAACAATGTCCTTTATTACAGAAAATAAAACTGAATGAAAAAGATTGCTATTAAGGTAGGATATTTGTCAATAGATGTGCTTTGACTCTGGCACAGTGCTATTGACTGTACGAGCTTCGGACTGCTCTCTGAAGTCCCTCTGGTGTGGAGCATACTGGCTCCCTTCTGGCTGCTGGCCTTGTTGCAACGGAGGTGGAGGCGGAGGCTGTTGCCAAGAAGCTTGAGGCTGGCTCGCCGAAGCAACAGAAACTGCAGGATGATTGCCCACATATTCTGGAATGTAGGGCGAATGATACGAAGCTGTATGCATGACCTGCTTCGGCTGAGCTTGTTGTGCTGCTGCTTCAGCTATTTCCTTTTGCTTCTGAATAGTAACATGGCACATCCTGGTAGTATGGCCTTTGTTCTCACCGCAGAATAAGCAAAAGATTCTTCTCGGTTGATCGCCAAATCTTCCTCCAAAGCCCCTGGCGCCTCTGCCTCTTGGAGCTGGTGGTCTGAAGGAGCTTTGCTGTTGCCCCGAAGCCTGTGAGGAACATTGTGGCCTTTGCTGTTGGCTTCCTCTATCATCATTTTGTGTAGAGTTATGAATTGATCTCACGTGCCTCGGGTAGAACCTCCCTCCGAAGCCCCTAGTCATTTCAGAAAACCTGAAAGCCTCCTCCCTTCTTTGGCGAAAATCATTATCGGCCCGAATGTACTCGTCCATCTTCTGGAGCAGCTTCTCCAAAGTTTGAGGAGGCTTCCGAGCGAAGTACTGAGCTGACGGTCCTGGCCGAAGCCCCTTGATCATGGCCTCAATGACAATTGCATTGGGCACCGTTGGTGCCTGTGCCCTCAAACGCAAGAACCTTCGGACATACGCCTGAAGGTATTCTTCGTGATCTTGGGTGCACTGGAACAGAGCCTGAGCAGTGACCGGCTTCATCTGAAATCCTTGGAAGCTAGTTAACAACAAATCCTTCAGCTTCTGCCATGAAGTGATCGTTCCTGGTCGAAGGGAGGAATACCAGGTTTGAGCCACACTCCTGACAGCCATAACGAAAGATTTGGCCATGACTGAAGCATTGCCACCATACGAAGATACTGTTGCTTCGTAGCTCATCAAAAACTGCTTCGGGTCTGAGTGGCCATCGAATACGGGAAGCTGGGGCGGCTTGTAGGACGGAGGCCAAGGTGTAGCCTGCAGCTCAGCGGACAGAGGAGAAGCATCATCAAAAACAAAATTCCCATGATGGAAATTGTCATACCTGTCATCTTCGTTGGGGAAACCCTCCTGATGAAGATCTTGGTGTTGAGGCCTTCGGTGCTGCTCATCCTGGGCAAGATGACGAACTTCTTCAGAGGCTTCGTCTATCTGCCTCTGCAGTTCAGCTAGCCTGGCCATCTTTTCTTTCTTCCTCTGTACTTGTTGATGAAGCATCTCCATATCTCTGATTTCTTGATCTATCTCGTCCTCTGGTGGTGTCGGGCTGACAGCCTTCCTTTTCTGGGCTGACAGCCTTCCTTTTCTGACCGTCTCCTGATTGTGGTCCAGTGGTTGCAGAGCTGCAGCCCCAGTCGCTGAAGCCTTCTTCGGCGCCATAACGAAGGTTTATGATCGCCGAAGGTGTTCAAAAAACTCAGAGTGGAAGTGAGTTCACCGGAGGTGGGCGCCAATGTTGGGGACTTGTTCTCAAATGCTAGGAGTTAAGAACAAGGCAACATAAAAAATGTTAATCGCTAAAGTCCTTCATCCTTCGAAGCATTATTTCCCTTAGGATATAATGATTTTCGGACGAAGGTGATGAAGAGCGTGCCTTCATAAATTTATTATACAGTGACGAAGGATAAAATGTAGAGAATATAAAAGATAACATAAATAATTATATATTACTATCAGACATAGACATAAACATCTTTGAATTACAAATGTACCTTCAACTGGAAGGAGATGATAGTACAAGTGTGACGCAAAAAGCGAATGCCAAGTCAGCGTGAACAGTACGGGAGTACTGTTCACCTATTTATAGGCGCGGGACACAACCCATACAAAATTACATTCATGCCCTTTACAGTTGATAATAATTCTATAGTAATCTGTCGAGGTCTAAATAGCCTTTTCATCTTTAAGTCGGTTTCACTTTCTGCTGTCACGCCGAAGCTTTCCTGCTCACACCTTCGGCGCTGTACCAACCTTCGTATTATTCTGGTCTACTGTGGTGCCGACTTGAGTCCGAAGATACCTGTTCACACATTATACTCCAGAAATACTGTTAAATCCTGTTTTTGAGGACCTTCGGATGTCGAAGGTCCCCAACACTTAGGTGGGGTGATTTTGATAAGCTTGGGAGTGGGTGAAGGTTTCTCGAAAATTGTCAAACCACTGCACTCATTAACCTCCCCAAAGCGAGCAACACTCCCATCCTTGACAGCAAAGCCTAACCCCGGTCTGCCGGTTCCCCAAAAGCAGGCTGCAAACCCTCACAAAGTGCACAATATGTAGGTGCAGGGGCACTCACTGAGCTAGCCTTCTCAAGAAAGGCTATCCTAGTCTCTTTCTCTCTCTCTCTCTCTCTCTGCTAGCTCAGTCTGCAATCTAGGACAAACAATACACACACCTAACAAGCTATACCTAGATCTCAACTCGTCATGTTCATCTAGCAAGGTGGCGTATTTGGTCTGCAAAGTTGTGATGTTCGACATGTGTAGAGCACACTCATCACATTAAGTCTCACCAGACACCACAACTGAAGCTCTAGTAGACTCGAGCTCCCTAAGTGTGCTCTCATACTTGAATTGATAATATTTCTTCTCATGAGCAGCAAGCCTAAGCAATTTGACATTGAAAGTCGCCTAGAGGGTGGGTGAATAGGTGAAACCTGAAAATTGTAACTTTAAACTAGGACTTGATCCCTCGATTATTGGTTAGAACAAGATGAACAATTATCGGAGTATAAAACTAAGTCCTTTGCTTGCAAAGAGTATTGCTTTCAAAGAATGCGGAATTAACAAAAGGCAACTCAACTAAAATGTTTATGGAGAATGAAGCAAGAGGGCTTAGATAAGAAGAGGAAAATCGCAAGTTCTTTCTTGCAAGGCGTTGCTTCTATCTATGAGAATTTAACCCGAAGCAACACAAAGCAATATCAACAAAGAATAGTGTAAGAGAACTTAGAGAGGGAGAAGACAAACAAATCACAAGCAATAAACACAAGTGACATGGGTGATTTGTTTTACCGAGGTTCAATTCACCAAGAACCTAATCCCCGTTGAGGAGACCACTAAGAACAGATCTTTTTCAACCCTTTCCCTCTCTCCAATGGACACCAAGACCGGCGAGTGTTCCTTCTTCTTTGTCAACAAAAGACCGAAGTCTCCGCAAGGCCAACCATAAAGATAAGGGGCTCTTGCTAGCTTTACAATGAATGGGAGTCAAAACTCCATGCTCAAATGATCACAAGATGTAGCACACACTTTCTCTCAATGATTATCACAAGGCATTATCGCTAAACACATACGAGTAGCTCTTTCTTGCTTGATCTCTCTTTTGTGGCACTTCTGAGGCTTTGATGTGTATAGAAGTGTTGCTCTAGTAGATAGGAGCGAATACCCAACTCTTGCTTATGAGATGGATATAAGGAGGTGGTTGGGGTGGCTTGGATATGTCTACTATATCCCTTTATATGTTGCTTGGGCTCCCACACCTTGAAATGGCCGGTTGGGGTGGTATTTATAGGCTCCAACCCCATTTCTAGTCGTTGGACAGAAAGCAGCAGCTTTCTGTCGACGGGCGCACCAGATGGTCCGGCGCACACCGGACAGGGCAATGTTCATTATCCGGTGCCTGCTACGTCAGCCGACCATTGGGGTCTTTAGCCGCTACCCAGACAGTCTGGAGCGCACTGGACAGTCCGGGGCGCATCGGACAGTCCGGTGCCCTGGCCACGTCAGTCGACCATTGAGGTCTGCGGTAGTCGACCGATGGATCGACCGTTGCCAAGTTGTCCGATGCACACCGGATAGTCCGGTGCCACACCCCGAGAGCGCCCGTTGTGGGCCTCTCTGCGCAGACAGCCCAGTATCCCACCGGACAGTCCGGTGCACACCGTACAACTACTGTTCAATGTCCAGTGCGCCACCAAGCGCTGGCTGACTGCCCTTTTCTTGGATTTCTTCGCTGATTCTTTTGGGCTTGTTTTGTTCTTGAGTCTTGGTGACTTGTTTAGTGCACATTGTGTGACTTGTTTAGTGCACATTGAGGCATCTAATGCCCTATGTTTTCAGCCTCATCTTCAATACAGGCACAACACTTGTCTGGTGTGATATCCGGTGTGCCACTTGATATGTTTGGTGCACACTTTGCGCCTGTTTCTTCGTGTCTTCGTGTTTCTTCCCTTGGGTTTCTTTCATCTTGTATATTAGACTCTTACATGATCTTGATAGGTCTTCGATGAGTCTTTCAACGCCTTATTTTGAGGTGTTGATCTTCTTGATCTCCTCCTTGCCTTCATCCAAGTCCATAATGAATCATTTGAATTGTAATCATAAACACTAGAAAATATATTAGTCCAAATGGTTGTGTTGTTCATCAAACACAAAAACATTTAATCAAATGACATGAGGTCCATTTTCCTTCCATCTCCCCTTTATGGTGATTGATGGAACACAATCAAATATATCAAATAATTAAATACTTAAAGTAAAATACAATCAACTTGCTAGGATGCATAAGCACAAACAAGATTCGTATGTTATAAAAAGATATCAATTGGGAATATATGCATTAAAAAAATTCTTGCCTATGGAAATTTATCCCCATATTCTGGTTGTTGAAATATATAAGTGAATTGTCTATCTCTTTTTATCAGCTTAAGCTTTTGAGTTGAACTGGTTGGTGCATTACTGCATACAACTTAATATGGTATCAAAGCTTGAGGTCATGAGTTCAAATTCTGATTAGCGCAATTAAAATAAAATAATTGTTGCTCGCCCCTATTCCACGTACCTCTTCCTATCAGGTTAAACTTTTGGGTTGAGCTGGTTGGTGCATGCAATTGAATAGTGGTTTTATAAATTTTAAACATGTCCTAACTCCATAAATCATATCCTTACTATCTTGGACCAAGCCCCATAGAACAATCACTAGAAAGTAAGTTGTACTTGTTCATGGAAAAAATAAGGGTATGGTTGAATGCACTAGAGCTAGTAATTAGTTATGTAAAAAATTGCTAGTGGAATTAGTTGGCTAATAATTAGCTGAGGGTTGAAACGGTTAATAAACTAATGAATAGTTGAGGGTGTAGCTAACAGTTAGCTAGACTATTAGCTAGGGGTGTTTGGATGTCTCTAGCTAAAAGCAGCGAATAGCTAAACTATTAGCTGGATTGTTCGAATGTTTTCAGTTAATTTTAGTAGCTAACTATTAGTTATAAGCTATAACGCATTCAAACATGGCATAAGGTCCCGTTTGAATCCACTAGAGCTAATAATTATCTGGCTAAAAGTTGCTAGTAGAATTAGTTGGCTAATAAATAGCTGGCTAACTATTAACTACTTTTAGCTGGGTTGAACCAGCTAATAACTAATGGGTAGTTGAGAATGTAGCTAATAGTTAGTTAGACTATTAGCTACGGATGTTTGAATATTTGCAACTAAAAGTAGCTAATAACTAAACTTTTAGTTAAGGACTGGCGGCCGTGGCTCTCGGTGTCGGTGGTTGTGGCTCCAGGAGATGGCTGACGGCTGGTGCAGAGGACAGAGGGGTTGCAGTTACCTGCGCCTTCTGTAGCAGCTTCCCTCGTCCGAAACCTTGTGCGGACAGCCACTAGCTGGCCAGCGGAGCGAGGCAGGATGAAGGCTCTCCGGGGCGGATCCGGCCACCTCGTGTCGGGACAAAGGCACGCCGTGGATCTGGCCAACCGCGGGCCGAAAGGGCCTAAGCAGGAGGAGGCTGCGGGAAGGCGCCGATCTGGCGACCGGGTGGGGGAGGAGGCAGCTCCCTTTCATGGACTACAATGTGAGTGGAGTAACCCCTTTGTGACAGCGTCATCTGTATCAATGCAATTGAAAGTAAAAACACGTTTTGCAAGCTAATAGTTAGCTAGACTATTAGCTAGGAATGTTTGGATATCTCCAACTAAAAGTAGCTAATAACTAAACTATTAATCGAGATGATGGTTAAATTACTTCATCTAATTTTAGTAGCTAACTGTTAGCCGCATTTAAACAGACTTAAACCTCACCTGACAGCATAGGAAAGGGAGTTGTACTTCATGGAGAAAATAAAGGATTGGAAAAGACGATCTATTTTGGATACTTCAGGGTCCAGAAAGCACAGTAACGAGATTACCAGGCGGACAAAGGAGCATGCTATGTGGACTGTGGAGGGACGTGGGAGCAACAAACGAAAAGGAGGGAAGGGAAATAATATACTGTAGTGCAGGAGCAAGCAGCAAAGGCTAGCCTACGTACCTTGTTGGCTTGTTCCTGGCTGCAGACATGTACAGAAGATAATAGCTCTTTTGCACTGGGAATCTGGGACTGTGAGACCTGTAGAGCTTTTAACTAAAGCCACGAGATACTACCGCTAATCGACGTAAAGCGGGGCATGCAGTTCACACTTGCGAGTCCGGTCTGTGACTGCAAAAGAGATAGATACAGCTGTTCAGTTCAGGTTCAGCCTTACCCCACCTCTGCTCCGGCGAGAGAGAGCAGCAGCATTTAGCGTAGGCGATCACGAGCGCTGTATTTGGCGTCCGCAGTGCTGGAGAGAGAAGATAGAGTTGGATTTACAGTCACCGCTGCAGGCCTCCAGCTACTGCAAAAATTTACGGGTTCCATTTCCAGCTCTCTGGTGTGGGCAGCCTAACCCAGGAATCCGAACAACGACTATAGACTCCATGCACAAACTATATAAAATTGAAGTATTCGTGCAAACAAACAGGACAACCGGAAAGAAATGGCAGCCGGTTCAGACACAGTTGATTATTCTTAAAAGGCAGGCAACTAGTCCCCTGAAACCAGGAGCAAGCGATATGGATACTGCCATACCGGAGGCAAGCAGATAACAACAATTACAAGCATGCATCAGTGCATGGAAGCTACAGTAGCAGCCCAACGTCCCTGCAGGCTGCAAGAAGGGGAAGGAAGGCCCAGGCTACAGAGTTGATGGTTTGTTGTTGGCTTTATGCAGAGAGCTCCGACTCTTAAGCCCAACCTCTGCACTAATCCGTGTAGCACGACACAAGTAGCACGGACTAGGGAGCATTACTGACTGTAAAAGAAGTCGTGTGCAAACTGACGTGAGATTCAGACGACTGGCATGGCATGGTACGCTGCATTCCGTGGCTTTGAATGGAGGGTTGGGCACTTGGCAGCTCTTTTTCTTCGGCGAATGCAATCAGTTACTAGTTCGCGTATGCATTTTTTGTGCCCAAATTTGAAAACGTAAAATTGGTGCATATTTCTAGTTAATCGTTGCACAGATCACCTATATATATATAGATATATATATATATATAGACACACACACATTAGGTGAGTGCCCGTGCGTTGCAACGAAAACATACAATACCACAATAATTTATGTACAAATGTGTGTTATACTGTTATGAGAAAAGATTTCGTAATTCATTTGTGAATCTAGCCATATATAAATTTTGTTATTTTAATCTAGCTATCAAACAAACAACACATCAAAAGAATTATTAATAGCTATCAAACTGGACATTCACTTGAGTTCACATATATTTGAGATAGCTACTTTTTAATACCTAAATACACAATTGAGAGTACGTCGATATCTTGCATCAGTCACTTGCTATTTGTTTCATGTAAATATCCTTATAGCAGTTCATTTCCACAATCCAAACCCAACTAGAATTCTTCGGGCTGGGAAATTGTAGCTTGTCACGCAAAAAGGGGTTAGCTTCAATCAGCTTCTTCGGCTAAACAAGCATTATTGCTCTTGCACACCATACTTAGAAAGCTGGTTATTTTTCCTAATAACAAGGCAAGAGCAGAAATCACTCGTTGAGCAAGCTAGAAACAACTAAAATCCATGACAACAATGACAACAGATCATGCATACAAAAAGACAAAGTTGTCCAGTCAAGTATTAGAGAAGTAGAGATTGAATTGTACATTTCGTAACTTCTCGATGAATATAGCAGCATTAGCGAGCTATATCGCTCTCTTGATATCTTCAAGTGTTGGCTTTTCTATTCCATATGCAATGTTTTCCCTGATTGTAGTTGAGAATAGCACTGGTTCTTGGTTGACAAGACCAATTTTTCCTCTCATCCATCCAAGCTTCATTCTTCAAATGTCGACCCCGTCAATCAGGACTTCTCCAGCATGTGGGTCATAGAACCTTTCCACCAAACTGATCACGGTCGATTTCCCACTGCCGCTATCACCAACCAGGGCCATTGTTGTTCCACTTGGTACTTGCAATGAGAATCCATCGAAAATCAAATGTTCAGGCCTAGTGGGATAGCTGAAGTACACGTCCTTCAGTTGAACATCACCCTTGACATCCTCCAATATGATACCTGTGTTATCATCTATGTCAATATCTGGCTTGCGTTCAATTATCTTGAACATTCTATGTGCTGCTCCTTGGCCTTCTGCGAAAGCTGTCACTGATCGTGTGGCTTGGCCTAAGGACCTACAGAAAAGAAGTATTTATAACCGAAATCAGTAGATATAACCGATGGTATGAAAGAATAGAAACAGAATGTTTTGTCTGAAAGATGCATGATTTAATACTTATTGGGTATTTGGTATTAGAAGTTAAGCAGATGTTTTCCTTGGAAGCGCAAATAGTACACTTTACATTTGAATAGGCAGAAGATAGATACATTCACTGTCATGTGATGGAGTCGAGGCTCGTCCACACAGAAACATATATTGCTCGCTTATTGTCATTGTCATTGTTTGTTTAAGAAAATTTTAAATGATAACAGAAAACTTACATTGCTCCGATCATGACAGACATGATAACAGAAATGACCATGCCACCATTGTAACCTCGCTCGACTATCAGCTTAGATCCATACCAAACAGCCAAGCCATAACTTGAAAATAAGATTGCCATTACAGAACCGAGTCCAAGGGCATTTATAGCACCTTCTTGCAGAGAAGATCGGTACACCTTTCTTATGAACATGTTATATTTTGTTATAGCCTGATTCTCGCCATTGAATGAAACAACCTTCAAATAAACATGGACAAATAAACTAGGTAAGCAGGATATATATCAGGAAGTTACTGGTGATGATAGTAAATGAATAGACAAAACAAAAATAAGTGTTTGCTAGCTAGTAGGACAAATCGTCCTAATGGCACCAAGAGTTTGTTCCACGACGTTTCCACAATCACTGTAGTTTGCTTGCATTCGGGTGGAGAGCCCTGTCATCAACTTTGAAACAATTGCACAGGCAATGGCAATCGGAGGGACGCTTGAAAGCATGACAAGGACCAGGATCCATGCTCTCGTGAATGCAATGATGAAGCCACCATGCTTCCAACTGTGATCCTTCCTTCAGAAACAAAATAATGTTAGATCTCATTATCGTCGATGGGTGACATGCACGAGCAGACCGGACTTTTGTATGGAGGTCGGAGATTGCATCCGCGGGGAAGAGGTCAATCTCGCGGATGCTCTGCAGGGAGCGGTAGCTGCTACGCCTACCAACGAAGGACGATACAGAGCCGTCGTCTTCCTCCCCAACGACCGCTTTTGTGGCGTTAGAGTTACTCCGGTCGCTGGCCATCGAAAGCAAGGTGAGGCCGGAGGGCGCCTCGATCTCGAGGTCGAGCGCACGCGCCGACAGCATGTGGCGGACCTCGTCCTCGAGTCGAGTCATGGTGACCTCCACGGCGGTGTAGACACCGCCCACGGACGAGGCGCGGCGCGGGCAGCCGACAGAGGCCGGTGACGTCGGCGCCAGACGGCAGAGGTCGTCCACCGCCCGAAGGAACCGCTCCGCCTCGGCACGCAAGGGTATTGGCGGGCGGGGTTTCTAGAACTCGATGCAAAGTGGATCGGCGCGGCGCCCCGAAGCGAGAATGGCGGCTGGGGCAGGCTTGGGATGGCGCCTTTCCGGGGGAGGCAGATTGCCGTGGGAGCCTAGAACTCGATGGAAAGTGGATCGGCGCGGACGCGACGGACGGCGGATGGCGAGCTTGGGGGCCCCGCGGAGCGAGCGAGCGAGGGCGCCCCGAGATTGGCGGGCGAGATTTCTAGAAGCGAGATTGGCGGGCGGGGTTTCTAGAAGCGAGAATGGAAGGTGCCATGAATGGCGGCTGGGGGCTCGCCGAGATTGCCGCGGGGGAGAGGGGAGCGCTTGCCGAGGGAGATGGCCACGGTAGGAGAGGGAAGGAGTGCGATGAAACCGCGGTCGTGGCAGAACGTGCACCAGTGGACGCCTACAATGCACACTTAAGTAGTAGTAGAGAATAGGCTGTTGGTAATGGAAGCCATGGGCTTCCGTTAGGCATGGGAAGCTCCAGTCAGGGTAGTGGTCACGCGCGTGGTCAGGTCGGGCCAGTGGGGCGCGTGCGTCCGCGCGATTGTAGGGCATGTTTATGCATGTGTAAATATGTGTTATGTTTTGTGTAAACAGAAGGTGCGCACGTGGTGTGGTCGAGTTGGGATGGACGAAGGTGGGCCAGCGTCGTGTTTGCTGGTCGGGAAGTTGGTTCATACTCGTGTTTAGGCTAGCATATTTAATGGTTCAGACTTGCATAACAGGAGAGCGGCAACGAATTAACCTTTCAATTGTTCGTTCAGCTGGGTCCACACACCACCGTGATTAGCGCGCCCACAAAGCTGGAAGTTAATGTATATATCGGAACAGAAGATATGGAGCTGATCGTGCGTGGGAGCTCAGGCGTTTCAGCATAAAACGTGAACCAAAACAAAGTAAATGGGTATGAATTTTAGTGTAAATCATCGATCTATTTCATACCGAAAACATGTATGGAAACAAAAAAATTCTGATTTAAATGTTTTATTTCCTCCATAAAAATAGGATCTTTACAACATCCATGCATAAAGGCTCGTTAGAACCAGTTTATGATATATACTAATAGTAATTATATTACACGGTGAAGTTATTTATACCCTACGGTAGACTGTGTAAAAATATGTTTTCTACTGTATGTGCACAAATTTAGGATGACAAGAATGTGAGTTGAAACGGAAATAGATCGTCATACGCGAGATTTATGGAATTGTGACAAATGACCTCATTTCTTAGAGCAGTTACCTTTTTCTAAATTTCTATTTTGTTGCGTAAATGTGTGGGTCTGTAACACCCAAAAATATAATTATGGATTTATGATAGAATAAAACGAAGATTTGAACCATGCTATTTTTTATACAAATTATCTCACCTTTTAAGTCACATCATCTAAAATAAATATAGCTCATAATAAAGGGTTTAAGGATCTTATATAAATTAAGTTATTCTTTTTAGATAAAATGTTTAGAGATATTATCTGAAATAACTCTTAATAAATTTGTGCAATAGAAATTATTTCAATAAAACATATATTTGGTTGGTATAAAATATGCATTTGGAAGTAGTTGCTTAAAATGAATAAAGCAATAAATATATATGTATAATAAAAATAAAAAATAAAAACTTTGCATCATGCTGGATATTTGATTGTACATGATAACTTTGACACTATGTTTGAATTACAAATTCGAATTTGGAATGTAAAATAAAAAATGAAATCTGAAAAGGAAACAAAAAAAAAAGAAAAGAGAAAACCACCTGCGCTTGGGCTAGAATCACCTCCTCGGCCCATCCCAGTACGTTACTGCGTGGCCCATATGGCGTGGCGCGCGCCTGGGGATACCTACCCTCGCTGACGCGCCGGGCCTACTCCTCAGTTGTCGCGTGCGCAAGTTGTCTTTGGCTTGCGGGGCCGCTCTTCATGCACTGCCCTAGACGCCGCTGACTCGTGGGGCTCAACTGTTGGGCCTGTCTCCGTCTTCCTCGCGCTGGCGTGAACTGTTGGAGTCGCGCGGACTCCGCGCAACAGAACCCGACGTGCGCGCCGGAACGGACGGCGGTCTTCACGCGAGTTCCGCGGTCAGCCATACCCAATTATTGTGGACTCGGGGCCATATATCTAGGACGCACGACCTCCTCTCCTTCTGCCCATCCATGGCGCTCGGCACCTAGTGCCCCTGCTCCTCTTCCTTGGCGGCCGGGCCTCCGACCTTCCCTGTGAGCCTCCGACCTTCCCTGTGAGCTCCCTCAAACCCAAGTGCAGGGCGCCCCCGCAAGCTCCATGGTCGTGCGCGCCAGGCCTTCGCCATCTGTGGAGCTCGGCGTTGCCCCCTTCGTCGCGCGTTGCTCATCCTCTCCCCTCTCCCCTCCTCGCCACTGATCGGCGATCCGCCCGATGCCTCGCCAGAGCGTGTGGATGTCGCGGCGTCCACCAATTCGGGGGTCATGGCGTCGTAGCTGGGGCGATTTCTTGCTGGTGTGAAGAATGGCCGCTAAGCCGCACCGTGTTGTGGGTAGGGCTCCACTCGATGCCATACACGGTAAGAAGACCTCCGTTGAGTTTGCTTTTGTCTCTACTATGAGTAGCGCTAGGGAATCAAGGTTTGGACGTTTGTGCGCGAAGATGACGAACTCCAGCGATGTCTCCTCCGTGGCTGGAGTCGCTCTGTCGACGGGGTGGGCGGCTGATTGGGTGTGAGGGGGGAAATGATAGGCATCGACCGTTGATCCCGTTACGTACGGGCGAGATTAGAAGTAGGTTAGCGATTCACCCAGTTAATTCTCAGCCGTCTGATTGTGGATGGGCGTATGTGATGGGATCGCGTAGTATTGAACTCGTGTCCATTAGATCGAGATCTGAGGGATGGCAGTGCATACCGGTTGAGGATGAGGACGATTTAATCTTAGCCCTCCATCTGTGATCACACGGCTCCTATGGGCCGATACCCCTTCAGCCTGGAATAATTGCAAATGAGCCCTCGAACTTCTTGGCAATTAATCTGCCGTCCATCTGAGGTTAAGTCTATGTCTGGCAGACTTTTGCAAGTTAAACCTCGAGCTTTTTAGTAATTGGTGTGCAGTCCAGTGTATTGGTAAATGAGGGAAAATGTTATAGAAATATATTTCTAGTGTAAAAATAAATGCTAGAACTTGTTTAATTCATATAACATTCATATTAAGTCCAAATTGATCAATTCCGATTTCTATAATTTTATTCTAATATTGTTTATCACTCAGTAACACTGTTTTAACATGAGAACCTTATTAAAATTGACCTCTTAATTAATCTTGTACCAAGCACATAAAACCTTTGGAAATCCATAACTTCTTCGTTTGAATTCCGATTTAGTCCGTTCAAGTCGCGTTAGCTTCATATGAATATTTACTATGCAATAACAACATTTATTGTACCATGTCTCATTCTTTTATAATTAGATCTTTATTTAACTTATGTTGGTTAGTCTTGTTAATCTCCTTATCATTATAATCTACTAAAAAAATGATCTATGGTCAATTTATAATTTAGATTAAAGTTGAATTAATTACTACTTTAGGTTATCTTTTCTCTTGAATTATAAAATAAACATAGAACCTAGTTTTAATCATTTAATCACATCATAACTTGATGACCGTAACTCCGATTTTAGTGGTTCTCGAACCCACGATCTTGTAGCGACGCGTAGATCATTATTATGTAGTTTGTTCTTATGTTTGGTGTGATGTTAATTTTGTCTGTACCATGTTTGTTTGTATTGCTACGACTAGCTAGCAGTGAGGTCACGAGGATCTAAAAAATTATCCTGGTACCTGGAATCTCAAGTGCCAGGCAAGTTGTGCCCTTGACCACTTTTTACCCAATAAATTTCTTTATTACCACTTATCAATGCATAGGTTTAATTTTGATGGGACCCAATAGGTGACCTTAGACTGGTTATCCTTTTTACCTTGTTTATCCCTGAATCATTTGGGTAGTTATGCTATTGCTTTACATGGTTTTTGGTTAATATTTCATTATATCCATGTTCCAATTATTCTGTTATTTTATTTATGTTCATGTCAAGATCATCATTATCTTTAATTGGAACATGGAGCTTAACTTGAGAAACACGTGCCACCAAAAGGGTGGAATGGGACGCCCTTGGCTGACTAATTAGGAAAGCTAGTGGAAGACTATCTTACCCGAAAGGGGCAAGGGCAGTAGGGGAGTTGCATGCAGGGAGGTTCTCGGGTTGATTTTGCTGTGATGGTGGTCAGACGAGGGATTCTTGCAAGTGCTCTTCCCAGAAACTGTAGCGGGTTTTCGGAAGCTAGTGGAACTTTGTAAAGGCATCATAGTGTTACCCTGCCTCGCTTCCTTGGTAGAGGTGTATGGGATTTATGACCCCTTGGCAGATGGGTAACATGACTTGTGGGTACAGAGTACAACCTCTGCAGAGTGTAAAACTGGTATACTAGTCGAGCTCACGTTCAAGAGCAGCTCAGGACTCTCGCATGATTAAACTATGGAACTAAATTCAATTTGTCATTTGCATTGCATGGGATTATTTATTAATTTTGTTCTATATTTATTATGGTTTGGTATTTACTTACATCTAGTAATTGCTAATAAAATTTGACCAACTTATTAAAAGCAATGCTCATCTTTAACCCCTATTATTGATCAGCCTTACACATCACATGAACTCCCACCTTTGGTGAGTTCATGCACTTTATTCCCAACAACTTGTTGAGCGATGAACATGTGTGAGCTCACCCTTGCTGTCTCACACCACCCATAGGAGAAGAACAGGTGGTTCAAGAGGAGCCACACAACGAGGAGTTTGACTTGATCTAGGTGGTGCCTCCCAGTTGACTTTATGGCTCCAAGGATGGACTTTATTTTGTTTTATATTTATATTCTATTTTGTAAGACTTCTGCTATATAATAAGTACTCTGATTATATTGTGACATTTATCTCTATACACTTTGTTATTATATGTGTTGTCTTTTTTGGCGCATATATGAGATGCACACGACTTTATCTCTTAAATCCGGGTGTGACAGGGTCGTAAATATATCTTATACATATGGCATAAATGGTAGGAACCCAATACACACTGGATTAAGTAATGAGATAATGCATAAAATCAATAAATCGTTTGCGTAAAATGTGAATAGAAATATCATAAACATACAAATAGATGGAAGTTGTTGTCTGCGGAACCGTCGCCTCGCATCTGGGATACGCCGCCACTTTGTGCCTAGGGGAGGCTGTTGTCGTTGCTCACGCCTAGGGAAGTCTGCCATCGCCGCTCCCACCTTGGATGGCATCGCAGTCGTACACGCTCAGGGGTTGACCCTCGCATGTGTGCATCCCGAGATCTATCGCACCAGCCGCTCCCATCTCACCATCACGCACGCCTTAGGGGTGCCATCGTTGATCACATGCCCCCAAGATCCACCGTCGCGCCGCCGCAGCCGCTCCCACATCACCGCCGTGCGCACCTCAAGGGGTCATTGCCGCGTTCACCTCAGGGAGACGCTACCGCGCTCGGGTCCCTCGGGATCCACCGCACTGCCGCTGCCACTTTGCCGTCGTGCGCACCTCATGGGGCTGCCACAGCGTCCGTGCCCTCGGGATCCGATGTCGCAGCTGCTCCCACCTCACCGTCATGCGCCCCTCAAGGGGGCCATCGCCGCACGCTAACCTCATGGATCCGCCACCGCGAGCGTGTCCCCTAGATCTGTCGTCGCACGCTTGCTCCTAGGATCCGCCGCCATGCGCGCCTTTCGAGGGTGGGGCGTAACTGCTGGCGTCGCTAACTGAACCCTAGCGATCTGGAGCTTCTTTTATAGATGCTTCGGACCTGGTGCGGCTGAACGGGTTGGCAACATCGGGTCATGGCTTTTGCCCAGCTATTGGAAGCCCAGGGCTCCTAATATCATATATATATAAGCATCATTATCAATTGTCGTTCCGCGCCGTCTTTTTACAAATAACCTCTCACATCTGTTTCAATTTAACCCACTGCAACCAACCTCTACGACCCAAACCACACCTCCGTAGATAGATGGCCAAACGGTGGCCCGGCATGGGCCCGACGCCCGCAGCTCTGGCCCAAGCACGGCACGTCGGCCTGCTAACCGTGTCGGGCCGACCCATTAGTCTGTTGGACTATTTCGTTAAATCAGCATAAAATGTTAAAAAAGCGGTGCAGGAGGTGGGGTTCGAACCCACACCATGATAGAAGAAGGGCGAGAGACATTGGGTGAAGTCGTCTAACCAGTAGAACATCATGCTCATGTGTCTTTAATAATTAATATAAATTATACATATGTACATAAGATTTTTTGCAAAATAAAATATATAATCGTGTCAGGCCGTGCCAAGACAATGGGTCGAGGCTACGGCCTAAGCACGGCGCGACGCTCGTGCCGGCCTGGCCTAGGCACTATTAAATAGGGCGTGCCTCAGGCCGTCTCGCCATACACAACCCATTTGGCCATCTATACCTTCGCACGATAATGATGATCCTCGCCTCAGTTGCCGCCACCTTGTTTGCCATCCTGCTTCTTTTCTCTTTCCCCTCATGCCTCCGCATCTACGCCACCCCATTCTCGGCAGAGGGCGTGGGAGCAGGCGCCTCCTCCCCGTATTCGTTCGACACCAGCCCCGACACCGACCTCGGGCAGTGGCTATTGCACGTCCACGAGGACATTTTACATCATGCGCGCACCATCGTTTTCGCCGTCATTGGACGTCCCGTTCGTCTTCCCGGCCTTCACCCTGTTCTTCATCCCCAACCTACTGCTCCTGCCCACGGTCGCAGCCGCGAGCTGACCGACACTCGTCGACGTGGTGCAGGGCGAGTCGGTCTTGCTCCTGGCCTTTCTCCGTGCGTGTCGCCGAGGAGGACATGGTAGCACCAGCCACACTTAGGTTATCTTGGTGATGAAGAGTCCAGGTCTGAGATATTGGACAACCAAGGCCTGTAGCACGGCAGGAGTCGGCATATGCTACGGAGATGGTGGTGGTGTTGTATCGCCTCGGCGGGTCCAGGGTTGGGAAGGAAATCACATTCTCTCTCCCTTCTCGGACTGACGCCTGGTGAGGGTGCCTCTCGGTTTGGAGCTGCTCCGACTAGGCTTCTTTCTTCGCTTGTGTGCTCTCTCCCTATATGTATCTAGTGGTATACTACCTATGTCGCCTCTAGATGCTGAAGTCTTTGTTGTGTTCTTCTCCGGCAACGAACATGTATGCCCGCCTCTTCCCTTCCCTTCCTGATCTACGAAACCTTAGAAGTGGGGGAGGCGAGGGATGGGGGTCCCTGATTTGCTGCCTATGGTACCCGTTCGATGGCTCGGCTCGGTATGCTTCTACCACTTCTATGAACCTATCGTCCATCCTTCTATCATTGTAAAAATTATTGTATTGTTCCTCTATTGTTTTGGGTGTTAGTTTTTTGTTGTGCTAAGGACTAAACATAATTGGGGTATGTTAATACTTTATTTATTGTCTGCACATGGTTTGTGTTATTCTGATGATGGCTCATGGATCCTATAAAATATGTGTTAGGATTTGGAGATCCATGCGGGCACTACCATAGGGTGCTCGTCCCTTGTGTTCTTGGCTCTTACATGCATTAGGTCGTTTCTGAGACCACATTGACGCAATGGACTCCATGGTGTTTAAGGTTGCTGAATTGGATGGAGCAGCAATGATTTGTCATGCTAACAGTAAAAAGGAAAGGTTATTTGTTGGTTTTAAACGTTAGTATTTGCTACGAAGTACCATAATTTGTATGGAGTGCATCTAGTTTTTATTGATGCCTGACTTTAGCAACCACTCCATATTTTGATCTATCTTTTTTATAAGTTTGAGTTCATGTGACTTATTTTAAACACTTGAGCTCACAAACTTCCTTTTATTTGGTCTCTATGTGGTGGAATTATGTCATTCTATAATATCTGTTCATTCAATCAGTCGTTGTGAACCCTCTTCTAATCACTCCCTTCATTGGTCGTCTTATACCAAGGCATATTGGATGGAGTAAACAACAACAATAGTTAGTCAAATCAAAAAATATTATGTAGAGAGCGAAGACAATCGATAAAATTTTTTGAGCTCTATTTGGTGGATAGTTTATATGGGTATTGTTGTGAGCCATCGTAACTCACGGGCAACCGACTAGTATATATATATATATATATATATCTACTAACTATTAAGTCATTAGTGTAGACTGCCCCGCCTCCCCCCACCCCCACCCACCCGCAAACCCCGACCAAGCCGGCCTACACCGCAAGCAAGTCGCCGTCTTCCGTGATGCTCGCGCCCCCTGCTCCGTCGCCCCTGCTCCCCTTGCTCCGCCTCCCCCTCCGTACACGGCCCTGCTTCCCGCTGGCACGCCGCGGGAGCTCCACATGCACTGCAACCTCCGCCATGTCGCCATCTGCGCCCAATCCCCCGCTTTCCACACACCCGCCTCCCCCACTTCGCGCGAGCCTCGCCTCTCCCTCTCCACGAAATTCGACGTCAACTTGCATCCGCGAAACCTCCGCACACCATCCGCGCGTGCTCTCGCCCCGCCTAGCTGCTACCTCCGTGAAATCCCTCGCCCAGCTGCTACCTTCGCGCACTCTACACTGTCTTGCCGACGCTATCATGCCTGCGTCGTCCTGTTGGGCACCAGAGCCGTGCTGACATCCGCGCCCAGATCCAGCGTACAGGATGCCCCCGCCTCCCCCTCTCCACGATCCGCGCGTGCCCTCACCCAGCTGAGCGCGCCGCGAAATCTACACCGACATCCACGCGGGCGAAACCGCTGCACACCTGCATCAAATAGCCGGCCTTCGCAGACCTCCTATGGAAGTTTCGCGAAATACGACACCGTAAAAGCTCCGCGACCTCTACAGCTTCCTGCCGGGATCGTGCTGCTGGTGTCGGTCTGTTGGGCACCGGAGATGCGAAAGGGCCTCTGCGGCATCAACAGGATGGCCTCCTACACCTACCACATGTGCGTTGTGCGGATCTCGGAAATGCTTGGTGTTCCCCTACACGTTCACGCGAGTTTAGGATGTTAGTTTTTCATTTTTCGATTTTATTGGTGTTCGTTTCTGGTTCTGTCTATCCTCTGACTTCACTTTTTGTGGTGCTAGCCATCTTCCTGCCTCTCGGGAATAAAAAGCATCTGCTTCTTCATATAGCAGAGGTTAGTTCCGCAGGCGCAGCCACCACTGGGAGGAATCGTTGATCGTCTGGTGGCTACAAGGTGAGACAACTGGGTTACCAGTTTTTGTGTGTTGCAACATTTCCCACATTCCAGTTACGGGTAACATGCGTAGTTGGGATAAAACTGCATAAAGAAGCATGTAGAAAGGGAATGCGTACTAATTTTTTATGCATTCTTTTTACTGTAGGTCTCAATTATTTTGTCACTGGTAGGGATCTGCTTTTAATGCAAGCTAATTATTTCTGCTTCTGATCCTTGTTCCCAGTTGTTTACTTTATAGCTACAATTTAGTGGTCCAGAAATTTAGTGACAAAATAATTGAGACCTTTGAATCACATTACCTAGCATCATATATGCAGTGTTCAATGTTTGTAATTTACTGTCAGTATGTTTATTTAAGCCGAATCTGTTATCTTGCATAACCCACAAACTTCTCAAGCAAATTGCTCCATCTTTGCCACAATGCTCAATGCACTTCATTCGTGGACGTCCACTTGAGAATTGACGACTGAAACTGAAAATACGTATTTTGTGGACAATTTATAGGTTCAGGAATAAAGATGCCATCTATATCAGTTATTGGGATCGTCCATTAGCAGTTATTGGACTACAATAGCTCAAAGTTGCCAATGAAAAATCACAATTTGAGGTTGAATGCAGTTTCATATTTTATTGGGGTCAAAGACTGTACAACTAGTTTCAGATTTTATTGAAGTTAATAACTGCAATGCAGTATGTTAGTCTCTAGAGAATAATGTTTTTGTGTTTCAGTGAACTATGTGTATTTTTTGTCATGTGTATTTTATGATGTGTTTCTGGAGAATAAGCTTGGGGCGGATTCGAATTCCGATAGAGCTTGCACTTTGTGCTTATGGAAATGTGTAAGCAGATGGAGATCGATTGCCACTCTGGAGGTAGGGTTGATTAGCATTGTTGAAACTTTTTTACTGTGCAGATAGAATAACTTCTCTGGTCCAAATATTTTACTGCAAATATGGAGATCGATTGCCACTCTTCGAATAACTTCTTTGGTGCAAATATTTCACTGCACAGTTCAATTGCAGAAGTAGAATCTTTTCTATTTTATCTCTATCGGAATAGTGAATAACATGGCCAATAATGTGAATAAATAATGATGCACTTGATAGATACATGTTTCTTTGCTTTTTAGTGCTGCACAGATTGCCTGAATCACATAAATGTTGCACAATATGCATATGGCCTTGCCGCTTTTGGGAGGCAACTCCATGCAATGGGACTGAGAGATGCTTTAGAAATCCACCCTGATAGAATATATACTTTTTCTATTTCCTTTGTGCAATTTTTATTATCTTCTCACCTTCTATCTCAATTGCAGCATTTGGGCAGTCATCGACAAGCTCATTTGGCCACAACTTATTTGGAGCTTCATAGGGTTAGTATTATTGTAAATTATTCGAGTATGTTTGGACAACTATCCCTTTCAACTAGTTTACCTATGTGATATATAGAATTTGTAGCAGCGCACGAGCTGTTCGAAGGCTAAATAATTGTGTCACTGCACCAGGAATGACTGACTTTGCAGAGTCACTGTGTTCTTTGGCTCTCTCCTTGGCAAGATGTGTTACTGCCATTCACATATATGTTGTTCATAGTACCTTAGCATTTGGCAATGCCAGGAGGCTAAGGGCTGCTTGCCAAACTTGTGCCCCGAATGAACCAAGACCGACTCCCTCGTTTATATTCCTTTTAAGGTGCAACAAATGTTCAGTATCTAACAACCTATCTCTGCGTTGCCTTGATTATTTGTATTGCTCTAATTGATTAATCAAGCATTCAAGCCCTCATCCCCTTGTTGCATTCTGTGAACCAGGCACTTGTGGATGCCCCTGATATGGTCAAGTGCCAAATTAACTTCAAGCGACTCTCACTTACTGACATCAAGATTGACATCAAAAGTGTCCCCAAGAAGACAACTCGGATCAAGGCGATGGAGGAAGCTGGTAATGACAGAGCTTATGTTGTGGACCTCTTTAGCACCGCCACACTTTATTCATCTTCTATATTCTAGATGATTGCCCATAAGAGAATGGTGACACTTATTTGATCTCTTGTTATTCTTTTTTCAGATGTGAAGACCAAGTGGGAGAACAGCTCATGGGGCAAGAAGCTGATTGTCTA
This sequence comes from Zea mays, assembly GCF_902167145.1. Taxonomy (NCBI): domain Eukaryota; kingdom Viridiplantae; phylum Streptophyta; class Magnoliopsida; order Poales; family Poaceae; genus Zea; species Zea mays. The sequence continues at coordinate 116,242,003 of NC_050099.1, forward strand.
GAAGAGGAGAGCATCGCTCACCCAACGTACATAATCGGGCAGACTGTTCTCATCGAGCAGCACACCAGGCTCCTAGGACAGATGAGAGGAGCTCAACACCCTGATAGCAGCGGTGGTCGTCGGGCACCCGCATCCATGCTCATCCCCTACATCCTACCAGGGCGTTGTGAGTACCAGGGGCACCCTAATAGCTTCACACCCTCATATCAGAGTGATCGATTGCCAAGGCAGGATTCGAAACGGCAAACAGTAGTACTGAAATTTGTGGAGTCTATTTGGAGTCTGTTGTGTAGTCCTTATGTATGTGAATGAATTGTATCCTTGGTTATGTGTGTTGTGAGAACTTGCTTATGTATCCCTGGTTATGTGTGATGAATTTATATCCCTGTTGTTTCTATTGCACTTCATTATGTTTGGTTGATCATGAACTTAGAGTTTGAGGTCATATTCATGATTTTGTATCCTTGCCCATTTTTGTTTTCATGAACCTGCAGTTTGAGGTCGCATAAAAACCTGGAGTTTGAGGTCACTTAACTAGCTCCACCGCGTGCAGTTTGAGGTCACCTTGCAACAACAACAGTTTTGGTTTCACAATTATTTTCACACATGTTCAAACACACAATGACATGAATCTAAACTGAAAACACAAGCAAGTGCAGGTTCTGACAAGTGCAGACATATTCTCACACATTCACTTGCTGAAACTTAAAACACACATGTTCTCACATTAAACTGAAAACACATATTTGCTAATACACATAGGCTATTGTGCGAGAACACACATCTGCTACTACACATTCACTTGATGACCCCAATCAATTTTAGGGACCTGCGAAACAATTATTTTATGTTATGTAAACCATTGCTCTGTGTATGCTAAACCCTGAACACATGAAAGAACTATAATAACAGAACCCTAAACCCATAGGTACAAATGTGCTACAAATTAAACAACTAATGGTATGGATCTAACCTCAATTCCAGTAATAGCCGTAGGATCCGAAAATCCCAAATTCAGACTTGGAGCAGAGGAATCCAAAACAGCAACAACATCCATTGTTTCACAATGTGCACCAGCAAGAACATCAGTGCCAATCCCACCCAATCCTCGTCAGTTCTAAAATTTTCTTAAACATCACTTCAGTTCGGTGACGGTGGAGGCTGCCAAAATCCTCGCCGTGCTTGTGGTGGCGTTCTACTTGTGCTTCCTGCCTGGCGCTAATGCTACGACGGATGAGGCGGGGGCGAGGGTAGCGACGGCCTCTGCGCCATCAAGTCATCGCGGCTAGGCGCATCCGTCGTGAGGGTCGCCAGCGACGTGGTATCAGATGAGTTGTTCGCTTCGGATTAAAGCTGAATGTTTGAAAACACTGTAAAAGCGGTAGAAGTCGGTATGGATTAAAGCCAAACGAATAGACTGTATAAATAAACCAAGCATTTTCAGCACATTCAAAACCATGTCAAACTTCTCGATTTAGTATTCAGGATTAATCCAAGAAATCCACATCACGACGAAGATATACACACATAACCTAACCTGCATCATGAACAACAATAATAGAGCATCTTCGTGGCCTGGCACTGCAGTAGCAAGTAATATACTGGGAACGAGTTGTGGATGCCAAACCTTTTATTTCTACCTCAAAATCTAAATCTTCAGTCAGATAATAACAAGGATCAACACCACCTCAGACATGGTACTCTGGCCAACTCATGAATGGAAAATACTCTGCTGGAAAAGGGCATCAATCCGGTCTATATTAGAGACAGAAACGATCTTAGGAATCAACTTTTTGGAGGCTAGGTTCCCATCATTTTTTTCATTATATGGTCTTTTGCAAGAGCAAGCATCTCCAAAGGATTGACAACAGCAACATGGTATGGATCTAACCTCAGTGCTTCCTGCCGTAGCGCTAATGCTACGACGGATGAGGCCGGGGCAAGGGCACTGACGGCCTCCATGCCATCAAGTCGTCGTGGCCAGGCGCAGCCGCCGTGAGGGTCGCCAGCGACGTGGGGAGCAGCGCGCGGTAGCAGGGTCGCCGCCGCCGGGCATCACGTTGTCAGGAAAAATCCTCCATGCTCTCTCGGCCAGGTGCCGACATGTGGGTCCGCGTTGACAGATGTTTCTCCCTCCCCGTGTTCACAACATAACAATCTGCCCGAATTCAACGGAGATCAAACTGACAATCTTACGCTTTCTTCTCCTATCCGGACGATGAGTTGGGTATTTAACCCGATCCCTGGAACACCGTGACCCCTTCATCCTCAACCCAAAGTTGTAGAAGCAAAGTCCAGGACCAAACAACTTCCTAGCCGAGGAGAGGGGGAGCAAGAGAAATATACTTCGCCGGCGATGACAGACTGCGCCTACGTCGTTTCTTCCACATAGACGAGCAAGGAGATTGCATCACCTTTACCCGTTGGGTCTGTGGGAAGCATCCCATGGCGCAGAGTTGAATCTGAGGGCCAGAGATCGTTCACCGGAACTTGTGGCCGTCGCGGAGCCAAGCTGTGTCGTGGACTGGTCCTCTGCTACACCACCGTCGGTAAAACTCCCCCTATGACCACCACCGGTAAAACTCCCCTTGTGCCGCGGACGGGTGCTCTGGTGAAATCATCGTCGTTTCCGCGAGCGCGCCGCAACTCTGTTCGGCTGAATGGAAGAGAACGAGCAAGAGACGTTAGATCAGATTGGACGGTCGAGATAGAAGGATATATACTACTTCGGCCAGGTCAATCCGAGCCGTTGGATCGGATCAGAACGCTAGGGATGGCGGCTGTCGGAGACTGTCGATCATGGATCTGATGGATGGCGTTTGGTACCGGTTCATTTAAGAAGAAAATTAATATAAAATAACTCTGAAACTTAGAAAATTATCATCTTTCAAGTTTTAGCTCCGAATCTATTGGTTCTCAAATCTACGAAATCCTTTCGACACATAGAATATTATTATTACACATCTTATTTTCATATTTATTGTAATGTTATTTTTATTTATTGTTTGCCTATATGACCAAAAGGCAAGTTATTCGTGTAAAAATTGTATTGTCAGGAATATATTAAATTATCTAACGTAAGAATCCGATATTGAAGTGTTGTATCTACAATATGTTTATATCATTTTTTTGCAATATTAATTGTTAACTGTTATGCTATCACTAATGCATGTATAATTGTTTAGCTGGTTATAGTAGAAACCTTTGAATCGTGTATCAAATAATACATAGTTAGGCATATTTGCCTATTATTAAAAATTATATATTCACTCTTTAAAATAGTTTGTGCGATATTAATAATATTTGTCACAAGGATTCTATATATTATAGTGAATAGAAGGTGAGAGACTGCACGAATCATGCAAATAACAAGACTCATACAAGCGAGAAACAATCTGCTGATGGGGCACAAGGGTAACACATGATCAGGTCTTAACATGTTTGGCTTCCGAGCAAACTTTCTCTAGACCCCAAGGAAATAGAAGATCCGATCATATATGTGTCGATGCTCATCCCAGCGTACTCCCGTTGCAACGCATGGGCACACACCTATATATACATAAGTTATCGTGTTATTATACGTTTCCTGTTGTAAGGCACAGACATCCACCTAGTGTATATATATATATATATATAGTATTTAGAGCCTTGGTCTCTCTCTCTAACTATTGGAAGCCCCGACCAGCAACCGATCAGGTGCGTGGACCGCACCGTACCGACCAGGTGCGCAAGCTTTTTGGCTCACTGTACCACCTACTTACGTTAATTATAACTACGTGTTATGCTCAATCGTGTTACGGTTTACACACTTTTTGGTATGCTCATGTTGTACACAAGTTTACGCTTATTTTGTCATACTGTCTGAAACCGCTTCTACTATCATATAAAACGACAGCGACGACTGCTTTGCCCGAGAGGACTAGGGTTTCAGCGGCGGCGGCTGCCGAGCCCCATTCCCGATCTGAAGCACCTCAAACCACCGCTCTGCCCTAGATCTAGATCCACCTAGCTACTGCGGCGAGCCCGTGGGGACGGTGGCGGAGGAGGACCCGAGTGCACGGAGATGCTCAACTACGACCAGGTCTTCATCAGGGACTTCGTGCCCTCCGTGCTCGCCTTCCTCATGCACGGCGAGACCGAGATCGTCCGCAACTTCCTCCTTCACACCCTCCAGCTTCAGGTGACCTGATCCCGATCCTGCTTAATAGTTTCTCGTCTGGACCATTCCTTGCTACCTTTCGGAAACCATTTGTGATGCTGCCGTGAAAGCACCCGACCTCAAATCTGTGTGCGCCCATAGTTTTGGAACAGCAGCAGCCATAGTCGCCTGGGGGCTCAGGTGTGACCGTCGTCGCGAGGCCCGTCCCCAGCCGCGGGCTCGGCCGCGAGCCACAGACGCTCTGCCGCCAGCCGCGGGTCCGACCGCCTACAGGTGCGCATCCGGCCGCCGCCGTCGAGTCCATCTTGGAGGCAAGGAGTGAGCAAGGCATCGAGCTTCCCCACCAAATTATTCCCTGATGGTGCACGGGAATGGCCAGGGAAATCCATGGTCGCCAGATCTGTGCCTACTTATTCCTCTCCAGTCCCCAGCGAGAGATTCAGGTAAGGACTATTTGCTTATTTCAGTACCATATTGGTTTTGGTCAAGATTAGAGACTAATATGCAGTGGTTTAGAAACTATTGTATTATTATTTTTATTACTTCAGATTTAGTTTTTTGATTGTTTTTATCTAGACTTGGGGCCCTCATTTAATCTCATTACTGATCTGTGGCCTGCACATCAATACATCAATAGAGTCCCTAATGTCTATTGTATTGTTCTGATTCTATAAAGTGTACAATGGTTCACAATATCTGTGTGAACAGGTGAAACATGAAGAGCTGCTTGAGTATGCCCAAAGTATCATTTCAGGATTGAAGAGAAATGATGAAATTGTGAGGTGATATAATAGAATCAGCTAATTATCTGTGAATATATTATAACGATATAATAGAATTTTGAGGTAATACTACTTCTGTTACATCTAGTGCTTCCTGTTTTGGACATACATGTGGTCAGGCTTTCTAAATTTTTGCTACCAATATAGTTCTGGAAATTAGTTGGAAAATATGATAATTGCATGTAGATTTGTAATTTGAAGTACTATTATACAATTTCAAGTTATTAAATTTAAACCTTCCTTTGTAATAGTGCATACATATGCTACACCCACCTCCGCCAGCATTTAGCATCATTGTATTATCATAAAACCATAATTTCCAGGTAGTATTTAGTTGTGCTAGTCTATTAGGTGAATGCTTTTAATCATTATACCATTTTCTGTTGAGCTTTACTAAGGAAAGTAGTGACTCGACTCATGAATAGCTGAACAAGACTGATCTGAGTATGTTGGCGAAAAATGGTGAATTAGAGTAATCAATCATATTATCTTCCATATTTGCATATAATTATACTTTTGCAGGTGGTATTAATGGAGAAAGATCAGAAATAGCTGAAATTGAAGCAGCATCAACAGGTGAAGCTGCTCGGCTTAGAGCTGCTCTCTGGCATGCTCCACCCGGCGCTATTCGGCAACATCACCAGATTTATACAGGCTTACACAGACCTGTTTTGATAAGAGCCGAGCAGCGATTCTTCCATTTCGGACCACGACCTAGCTAAAGGCTAATGGTTCCAAATGTCCGAAGTACCGAAGACAGGGCTAGCTCCTCGTTTTTTGTCATGTCAAATAAATCGTGTATGATTGCAACAATATTGGCAAAATATCGTTGTGCTTTATATTTTGATATACTGTGAACAAACCAAGTGCCCTATGAGACCATCATGATTTATGCATTTTCAAACTAAATTTTACGACACTTCTTTTTTGTGTTTTATGCTTCCATTAAAAAACAGTCTTACTACGTTTTACGCCAAATTTATGACACTTTTTGATGTGTTTTTACAGCAATCTCTTGCGAAGTGAGATTGTGCGCGTGTTTTATACTAAATTTCGTAATCATTTACTATGTTTTAGCTCACGTTTTACGCTAAAATCATTCGAGCCAGAACCCGCGCACGATCGGCTGCACGCGATTTTCACGCCGTAATTTTGGGCTCTGTTTGCTGTTACAAAATAGATATAGGATTTATGCTAAATTTCGTACTCATTTACGTTGTTTTAGCTCACGTTTTACGCTGGAATCGGCCCGAGCCAGGACCCCGCTCACGATCGGCTGCACGTGATTTTCACGCCGTAATTTTAGGCCCCATTTGCTGTTACAAAACAGATATAGGATTTACGCTAAATTTCGTACTCATTTACGCTGTTTTAGCCCACGGTTTACGCTGGAATCCGCCCGAGCCAGAACCAGAACCACATACTGCATGATTTATGCTGTCAAGTACATGTCATTATGCAGTCGTAAACGCTGTCCACAGTGTCATATTCGTTCCACGTGGTTCGGGCTTCAAAAGATTCTTTTATGCATGTTTTACACATCTTTATCCATATATATATGCATTCGTATATTGCGTTATGCTTATCGTCCTAGAATCTTGGCTGTTGACTGCATGGCTGATGCAAGCACTTGGGTGCTGAGTCGACCGCGTCCTGGCTGGGGCTTCTATTAGTAGGGGAAGCCCAGGGCTTCCATTACCTCTTCCCTATATATATATATATAAAAGAGTAGGAGGCGGGGAGAAGAATCGTTATCTATCAATGAATCTGCCAGTGTTTACAATCTATTAGCAAATATAGTGTGGGCCAGATTCTAGACTTTCATGTTTGAGGTGGCCTATTGCACGCCAACACCCACCTCCACTTAAAAGTGGCAACATAACCATGCTTAGCGATTCCAGCCCACCATTTGATCCAAAGTCTGGATGTGGCCCGTTTAACTCGTCACCGTCACGGGCTCACGGCCTAGCTGATGAGCGTAACGGTTTGATAGACATTCCCCTACGGGTTTTTTCCTCGGTTGCCTACCAAACATCTCAGGGCTTGTTCGGTTCTACCCCAATCCATATGGATTGAGGGGAATTAAGGGAATTTTAATCCCTAGTAAGTCAAAATTCCTCTCAATCCATATCAATCCATATGGATTGAAAATAACCGAACAAGCCCTCAAGGTGTAGCCCGCTTCTCAAGTGAATCGCCGGGAAACCCGATGAGACGAAGCCGAAAAAACTAGCTTCACGGACTCAACTGCAATCCAAGATACACTTTTGCCCTCCTCGCCGGTGCTGCAGGTCGCGGGGGCGGTGCGTGGCCTGGTGGCTGGTACGGCCGACGCAACATGCATGCATGTAGTTATAGGTGTACATTTGGTCGTCCGGTCCGGTCCAGCCCAAACCCGAAAAGGCTCATATTATTTGAATTTCGTGCCGGTTCGGTCTGTTTGATTTTTGGGTGGTGCCGGGCTGACCCAGCCTTCGGTCCACGGTCCGGCACGTAATCGCCTAAACGTGACGGGCTCATTTCGGACGCCTCGAAATTGTAAAAGCCTAAAATTCAATTTTTGGCCCGAAATTCACATCATGGCCCGAAATTCAATTTTTGGCCCGAAATTCACATCAGAGCCCTAAATTCAAAATAAATTTAATGAAACAAATAAAAGATAAGACAAATAAATTTGACCAAAAGCAAACTTAGTATTTGTATCAATGACTATCTCCTTTACATATCATTTTGTTAGAAGGAAAAAGAGTATAATCAGCTCTATACAAAGTTCGTAATTTCAGTTCATTATCTAATGCTCATAACAAAAGTAAAATTACATCACATACTCTAATTCAAACCTAAAAAAACATCTAACTAGCATTATCTCTAGCTTTATGGTCTTTATCAAGTACATGAAAGTGTTAAATGAAGTGTGGTTTTAATAAATATATGGGCCTTTTCGTGCCTCTATATAGGCCATTTTGTGACTGCCTTAAACGGGCCGTGCTTGTGTCCGCCCATGAGCCGCGACCTCGACCCAAACCCGGCCCGATATATCGGGCAGTGCCGGCCCGGCAGTAAAATATTTCGGGTCGTGCCGTGCCTGGGCCGTGCTTTTTTCGTGCTTCAGACCGGCCCATCAGGCCCGGCCCAAATGTACACCTATACATGTAGCCGGGGCACGTGAAGAGTCGAGGAGGCTCCGTCAGACTGGAGGGCTGCAAGATTTGGAAAAATGTCTTGACTAACGACGCATTCATACAACCATAATCAAAGATGGATGCAAAGTTAGTAAGCTGATGCTATTGTTCAGCCTGGCTGCGTACAGTCATTTCCTGTCTGTTTGGTTACCTGTATATGAGCGTGCAAGGCCCACGGGGTGCAAAATTCGAACAGTTCGTGTTGTTTGGTTACTTGTGTGGGGGTCGGAGCCAGGCTCGATTGGTGCAAAATCCCGGTATCAACCAGGCTCGGCTCATACGACCAATTTGCACGTCGAGCCTGGCTCCGCACATTCACTCCACTCGCATTTGCTCGGGAGCCTCTCCTCATCCCACCGCATTCGCTCGCGCAGCCCCGCGTGCTAGGGTTTGCCGAGCTTTCCCTCAAACTCTCCCTCTCCCATCTCCCATCTCCACTCCATCGGTGTCGTCGCCGTCACTCGTCGGTGTCGAGCTCTCCCTCTCCCATCTCCACTTGCTCTCGAACTCTCCCTCTCTCCCTCGAGATCTCCCTCTCTCGTCTCCACTCGCCTCGGTTGCCACTGCCGAGCTCTCCCTCTCTCCCTAGAGCTCTCCCTCCGCTGTTGATGCTTGCTCCTTCTAGTTTCATCAAAGGTAAGGAGGTTTGACACTCTTTTACTTGCCCTCTCCCCTGGATCTGGTTGCCCAGATATGGTTTTGTGGATGCGGTTTAGGGTTTAGAACACACATTATTATGTATTGGTTGCTCTGATCTAGATTTATGGATCTGATTTAGGGTTTCAAACACACATTTTGTATTGGTTGCTCTGATCTGGATTTGTGGATCCGATTTACGGTTTAGAATGCACATTTTGTATTGGTTGCTCTGATCTAGTTTTGTGGATCCAATTTCGTATTGGTTGCTTCAAGCATAGCATATCCTGTGTTTCAACTAGTTTATCTTGCTCTACATTTACATAGATCTCACATTAACAAGGTAGTTCTTTTCGTCATAATTTTTGTATCTTTGGCATTTCCATTTATTCTTCAAGACAATCTGTAATTTACTTGGATGTTATTGTGATCTGTCAAGAAAAAAACATATGTTTCTCGTTGCCTGATAACTTGATAGAGGATGAATAAATGACAGATTTATTAACAAAATCTAAAAACAATATGTTTCCTGTTGTTTAAAATATCCCTTGTTTGTTTAATAGATTCTTTAGTTGTTGAGCTGAGCTCTATGGTTACTTTTGAATACATGACAGATTTATTAACAATATGATAGATTTATTAACAAAATCTACATACTCATGCTGGGCACAAGCAGTACCTAGGATCAATGATGTTGAGCTGAGTTCTATGTTTACTTTTGAATATATCTATACTTGTTTATTAGTCTCTAAGCTGTCAATCAATGGTATATGATGCTTCAATGCCTCGTGCCTCTGAGCTATAGATCAATGTTCTATGAAATTCCTTTTTAGCAACTAGCACAGTACATTTAAGCCAAACTTAGACATCTAATCTCCTTTACTATTTTATTACTCTAGCAATGGATCCTTGTAGCAGTTAATTGCAAAGGTTGTGGTCCTTGTAGCAGTTATGTCAGCCTAGTTGGATGCATGGTTGAGGCACCGACTGCATGCTAGGAGGTCTATCACTTATGGCCCAATGCACCAAAGAGACCAAGAGAGACAAAACAACCTGAGATTCATTTATGAATCCACTGATGTTGAGTGTGTTGACTTACTTAGGATGAAACGATCCCCTTTTATGCAGTTGTGTGACCTTTTTCGCGCTAGGCAGCTATTGAGAGATAGCATTCAAAGCTCAGTAGAGGAGCAGGTTGCCATGCTTTTACATGTGGTAGGTCATAATCAAAGGTTTAGACTTGCACACATGACCTTTCGAAGGTCTATTGAGACCATCAGCAGATACTTCAGGGAAGTATTGTATGCTGTTGGTGAACTGGGAAATGAAATGATCTTGCCACCTTCAACTGCTACACCAACTAAAATTAGAGATAGCCACAGATGGTACCCCTATTTCAAGGTCAGCCATCCAAACACACCACTACTAATCCCTTCCTTTTCATGTTTAGGGTTTGTAGTAACAAATGTTTGCCCTGATGTGTAGGACTGTATTGGTGCTATTGACGGCACTCATGTGCTAGCTAGAGTTCCTAAAAATCAGAGGGTTGCCTTCATAGCTGCTGTATACTTTGATCTAAGGTTTACATATGTTCTTGGTGCCTGGGAGGGATCATCACATGATACCCTTATCCTTGTTGATGCCCTTGAGAGAGAAGATGGTCTAAAAGTGTCCCAAGGTAAAAAAAATAGTATTGGTCTACACAATAGACACTTCCCTTGGTTTTCCCTAATATATGATCTATGATGTTAGGTAAATTTTACCTTGTGGATGGTGGTTATGCTGTCAGGCCTGGGTTTTTACCCCCTTACTGTGCCACATGGTACCACTTGAGTGAATATGGGGGGAGGAATCCACAGAACCCAAAAGAGGTCTTCAACCTTAGACATTCATCACTAAGGGTGACAATAGAGAGGGCCTTCGGTGCTTTGAAGAACAATTCAAAATATTATACAACAAACCTTTCCATCCATACAAGACACAAGTAAAGCTAGTCCTAGCCAGTTGTATCCTCCACAACTGGATTCTTCGTCATGGGAATGATGAACATGTTCCACTAGAAGACACATGGGCTGCAAATCAACTTCATGAGGGAGCTCCCCTTGACCTTGTCATGGACAATGCTGCCTGGTCTGCTATCGAGGACAATTGGGCTGAACAAATGTGGCAAAATAGTTCCTCACATAGGGGATAGTGGTCATTATGTACTGTGCTAAGTTGCTCATAGATCTGTAAGATCTAGTTCTATGCTGAGAACATTTTCTATTAGCAATGATGAACTATATATATTTATGAACTCACTTTCTTTGTTTGAATTCCTTTATGTGATGTGCTAAGTTGCTCATAGATTTGTAAGAACTGGTTCCATGCTGAGAACATTGTGTATTAGCACAGTTTTGAACTCACTTTCTTTGTGTGATGTGCTCAGTTGCTAATGATGACATTACTTACATCCTCATACCATTGTCGACTAGCAATTATGATTATACTACTTCTACTTCTACTTTCCTATGCTGACATTACTGCTACTTGTACTTCTACTTTCCTATTCTGAGAATATCTATCTATCTTCCCCCTAATCTTTTACTTGTTCCAGCTATGGCTGACATGGTCTCTAAGGTTGCTAGCCAGGGGGCTAGGCCTGCTCTTAGGTGGAGTGCTGCAATGTCTGGGTTTGTTCTACGTCGTTTTGTTGACTTGATAGGTACTAGGGTTAAGACTGACAAGGGTTTTAAGGAAATCCACCTTAACTCCGTTGCTAAAAATGTCTCCGAGTGTGGCAGAACCTCCCAAGTTATTGGGCCCATATGCACCTATCCTTGTCTCAAAGACCTCAGACGGCTATGCATGTGCACCAGATAACTTAACAGGATCTGTCCGAGTGCCCCAAGGACCTCGGATAAACCACTTACAACCAGGACCGCGGGATTAAGTAAACACAAATCACATACCAACAATTTTGCAGCGGAAATCTTATTACCAAATTTTACATGTTACATCAAGTTTACATTGTACATGATCGGAGTGATTAAAAAAAGGTTCAAAGAATAAACTTTGAAATGTTATAAATTATTATAGTTTTGAAATATATGCTAGCTTAAGTGACCATCCTCAATAAGGAGTATAGAAGAGTTACTTAGACTTATAAGAAGGCCGAGCCCACCGGCACTTAACACCATCATCAGCAGCACAAAACTATAACCTGAAAAACAACGTGGAATAAAACCCTGAGTATGGAATTACTCAGCAAGACTTACCCGACTAAACAAAAGACTCTCAAGGGTATGCTGGCTAGAGGGATTCAAGGTATGGCTTATCAAGAATCAATGACTCTGTTTTGCAGAAAAGCTTACTATGAGTGGATCCTTAAAATCCATTTTTAATTGTCAGGTTAAGTAAAGTTACCTGCATCTAGAGTTCTTTCTACCCTAGTTCAATCACTTGGCCTATACTAGTGTAACACTCCGGGTTCCACAAACAACCCGGAATGCTACTGAACTACACTTCCGACGTCCATATATAAAATTTCGGCAGCATCCCCTTTGCAAGATTTGCATAAAAGAGGGGGCAACAGAGTATAAACATATATCATGACTAAAACATACTAAGTATTATTAATCGGCTAGCAAGGAAAGATAAACATACGACCTGAACTGAATTAACCAGTGCGCACGACCATATAAAGAAAACAAACTTCCTTTGACAATAAGTTTCTAATTAAATCATGGCTGCGCCTGGGCAGTGTTATTGTGGGAGTGAAAGTGGACGTGCTGCTACTCCCCTCATTCCCAACATGTATCAAGTACCTGCATTGAGTAATGCAAGAGTGAGATGACACATCTCAGCAAGTAAAATAATATCAAACAGTTTAACCACATAAGAACATTGTTTTACCACCACTTGATTCCACAACCTTCTTATTACGAAGGTGCAGCACGTATACAACGTACAACACACCTAGTTACCACACCTGGCAGGTAGAAACCACAATAGTAACATAGTAATGTCACACTTCATATATTCCTAATGAGTGCAAATGTCTGCAAATGCAAGGATGACTTCTGCCTTCATACCACTAAGGTTATGAAGCCATATCGTACCCCTCCTCGGGCAACGTACGATGCTAAAAATGTACCGGTACGGTCGGACCATAAGATCACGACATAACTTCAAAATGCAAGATGGATGATGCGATGTGCATGTCATGCCTACAACACTTCATATAACATGATTCAAAAAGATACTTCAACTTCATCCAAGATGGGAATCAACCACATATATCATTACCAAATTATGATCATCCAAAATATTAGACAATTGAGAATTAATACTGCCAAACAAATAAACTTCATCATAGAATTCAATGATTAACATAATTAAAACTTATGCATACTCAATGACAGGGAATAGGATGCAAACCAAACGGTAGCAACCACCACTGTATTTACTTGCCTTTACCAGAAGTTCGGGCAAATCCCTAAGTACGATCCGGAAGTCCACCACCTGTTTTTGACACCCAACTTAGTACACCAATTTCACATAATCAGGCTCATAAGTGACGCCGCACCTACGCACAAACTCAAACCCCGCCGCGGGTTACATGTCTCCCTACACCCACCAAACTGCAGCGGCGCTGCTTAATAATTTCATAACTTTAAAATTATGACAGCAGTGGTAACAAACAAAAACTCCAGAGGCATCTACATAAAATTCCCCACAAGTTTTGTATACAATTTATAATTAAATTCCAATATCTAATTAGCGCAAAACAGTCCACAAGATGAACCCTGTAATCTGTTTTTCTTTGTCTTTTGGACAGCGACATACCCGGATTCAAACAGCGTTATCTTTTAAAATATAATTCTAAATCAAGCGCATAAGTACTCATTGGAAAGATAAGACAAATCCCTACATGATTATCATACTGGTTAACACTAATTACCCACGAAAAATTCCTAGAAACTGCTAATACCACTGCTGTTCACCCACCTAAAAAATCTGTTTTTTTGGACAGCAACATAACCGGATTCAAACAACGATATCTCCTAAATTATAACTCCGAATCGAGCGCATAAATACTTGTTGGAAAGATAACATAAATCCCTACATGATTCTCATACTGATTAACACTAATTACTCCCGAAAAATCCCCAGAAACTGCTAATACTGCTGCTGTTCATGCCCCTGAAAATCGGTTTTTTTGGACAGCAACCTACCAAAACGGTGATAACTTTTAATTTATAACTCCAAATTGAGCGCATAAATACTCGTTGGAAAGGTATGCCAAAGTTCTACATGATACAATGCTAAACGTAAATTCTATCCAGTCTTGGACATAATTGAACTACTCAATTCAAAAATCCATAATTGGAGTCTCAATCATCCAATTCAGGTGCTCCCAGACTTTTTAGAAAGCTAGTAGAATTGTCTATAATTCATTTATAAACATATCAAGTTAATTCAATGCATATTAAGGTCAAAAGACACGAGAAAGGCTCTGCTGTCCAAATTTGGACAGATTCAGAGATCACACTTAAAACAGCTGTAACTTAACTTATAGATCTCCAAAAAAATTAATCCAAAATTTGTTGAAACGATTAAGAAAAGTACTACAACTTCTTTATAATTTATAATAAGTTATTCGAAGTTTAAATTGGGCAAACAAGGCCAGCTTCGAAATCTGTACAGAATCTGCACAGATTTCAAGACTGGACTTGAGAAAATCATAACTCCCAAACTACTAGACCTATGGTCATGAAATTTTGGCACAAGTAAGATAAAGAAGTTGGCTACAACTTTTATATATAACATCTCTACAGAAAAGATGGTTTACTTCATTGAACTAGCTGCATAACTAAAACTGGTCATGCAGTCCCAATAGCAAACAATAGATTTTATCAGGTTCATTACTCTTCTAAGATTAAGTGTTCATTAAAAGACTAATAACTTTAGGTTCTTCATTACGAGACACCTAGAACAAATATAAGTATAGAAGCAATATGATAACTTTTTAAATCATTTAAGCCTAATCTCACATCATGCAAACAAGAATCAATTTAAGCATGTTATGTCTGCCCACATATTCATCCAAGCACATTCTATACATGATATCATAACTCCCTGCAGCTAACAAAATTTTGCAAATATAAACTCATTGAAAAGATTATAACATTCCCTAGAACTTTTATTATAATGAGTGTCTCGGAATTGGTTTCCAAACCGATAAAACAATGCAACTCTTTTGTTGCAAAACTGATAGGATTGAAACAATGGACAACTAAAATTCAAAAACCTATAACTCCTGCTATACTCAACTTAAACTACAACGAACACGCGTTGGAAAAGTTTTGAAAATTGTCCACGACTTTTGCAATAAAGTTGCACCCAAATTTATCCTTATAGCCCTCAACTCTGCATGACCTACAACTAAACTCAGCCTGAGATACTGCACATTAGAGATTCGACTTATATCCGGGCAACCACCTCTCCAAATCTATTTAACAGACAGTTACAAGTAAATACCCATTAAAAAGGTACTGAAAAGACCTACAAGTTTTACTTAAAGAGAATTCGCAAATTTGTGCTCTGCAACTATCAAAACGCGGTCGATTTATTGGTGATTATAACGACGCCTAAAGTTCAGACACAACAGTGCAACAACTTCAGAGCAACCTAACTCCAATTATATGCAATGAGAATTAGAAACCCATACTCTTTGAAAAGATCATGAAATTACTAAAACTTTCATAATCCACAAAGACCAAATTATACCGTCTTCAATGTCTACTCTTCCGTACAAAATTAAAGACTCACTCTGCTAGAGACACCAACAAAGATGTTTTAAGAAACCCATATCTCTCAAATGTTTAGACCAAACATGGTGATTAAGCATCCTATGGAAAGATGAAGAAACATACTACAAAACATTCTAGATAAGTGAAGCCTGATTCAGCCTCCAACTAATTTAAAATGCCTCCCGAAACCAAACAACACATTATCAACAATAAAAAAACAATATAAAATGAAACCCAAGTCATTGGCAGGTGCAATCAACACTAGGATTTTCCACTACCAAACTGGGATGCAACTCCACAAAGTCTTTAAATAACACTCTACCAAATAGGTTAGAACACTAAGCACAACAATCAATGAATTCAACAACCTCGTTTGTTAATGCCACTAAGGTCAAACATCCATGTATCGACAATGTATGAAACACCTGACATACCCGTCTCCAGCACTATAAAACATGGTTGTTATTACACTAGAATCCAACTACTAGAAATCTCCAAAACTATTCTGTTGACGTGAAGCAAATTGTCACACCCGGTTTTAGAAGGCAAACCGAATGCGAACCATGTACGTGCCAGGATCAGTTATTCACGTACACAGCAGTTACATAATATGGACATCATCACACAGTGCTCAAAATAGTATTAATAAGGGAAATAGTCGATTACATCATACGTCTGAGACGTCCATATAGTTCTTACAATAAATCAAAGTGCGGAAAAGAAACGTAGATAACGCGGCCTTCACAGGCAGCCGACTGGGGGTTGCCGCTAACCCACACCTAGAACTCGTCGTAATCTTGGAACTCCTGGAAGTCTCCTTCCACAGCTTCATCTTCGCCCGAGCAGTGGTTGCAATGCTGACAACCTGGGGGGGGTTTGGTGTGTAGAGCAAGGGTGAGTACACATCAACATACTCAGCAAGCATCCTGTTTGGCTGTAGTGGACTAGCTTTATGTAGGGATGAGTCAAGCAGTTGCTTTTAGTTGGTCAGATTATTATTTACTAGTAGAAAGCCAAGTTTTAGCATTAACCCAAGTTATTAACCCGATGTACCCTTTCCAAACAGAAAGAATACCACTTACCAGCACCATAGTCATAACCAAAACCATCAATCTCATAACCACCTGTACCACAATGTCTCTGATCAAGTACCACTAATCACTGGAGCTCCCTTGGCCGCTCATAACCGCGAGCACGGCTGATATATCAGTTTTCATAACACTCTGCAGAGGTTGTGCACTTTACCCACAAGCCGTGATTCCCTCTTGCCTCGGGCCGATCAAACCCTTAAACACTACCAAGGTGAATAGGCAGGGTTTCACTACGTAGCCTTTACAAAGATTCCCCGGGGCTGTAGCCACCCGTTAGGTTTCCTAAATGCACCGCACTCCTCCCCAAGGGGCGAACCCAAACTTGGCAGAGCGAGCCGCATACACCGAGCCCCATTGACGGCACGACGGCTAAGTGAACTACACCCCGGATCCTCTAATTATTCAGCTAAGGGCACCCCATTCCACCCTCATGGTTGCACTGTTTTCCCGGGCGGTCATTCATAGAACAGGTCCTTACGGAGAGGCACTCGAGAAACCGCTCGAGCCCCCTTGAAGCCACAAGTACAACATCATCATAAGAGAAGGGAAAACAGCGTATCATAGATAATCTCATCATGTTCATTGATTAGAGTTGAGCAATAGCATAAAGCTAAACAGTAATAATCCAACCCAAATAGGTAAACAAGGACATGGATAACAAAAGCTAGTCAATCCTTAGGTATAAAGGTGTAATGCGGGAGGTGAATTAAATAATGAATAGGACAGAGATAGGTCAAAGGACACTTGCCTCCACCACCCGACTGCTGCTCAGGGGCTTCTCCTGCGAATTCCTCGGGCTCTTCGACCGGATCGTTCTCTATGCGATTGCAAACATACATACATCCATCCACATTTAATACAAAAGAACAGTACACCATACAAGGGAACAAATAAAGTGAGTATGCATCAAGTATGACATTCGATATCGCATTTGTTATGGTTAGAAAGAAACGGGAAAGGGGTCTCGCAGGGGGTTAAATCTTATGCACTAACGATCAATTACAATTGGTTCTTAACAAAAGAATTCCGTTATATGCACTAGTGGGAACCTAATCATTTTAAGTTGTTCAACATCGCACGAGATAAACAATTAACTACATAAATCAATTAGCATAACGGAATTTTAAATTAAGCTTCACATTTCAATAACATTAACAATGATTAGCCTACCTAAAATAAAATAGCTATGATCACAGAAAGTAAATAAAATAAAATAAAAAAAAATAAAAAAAACAGAGGGGGGGGGGGGGGGCGGTTGAACCGGCCCTAGGGGCGGTTGAACCGGCCGGGGGCAGGGCGCGCAGGGGCGGCCGAGCCGGGGCGGCTGAGCCGGCCGAGCGGCCAGGGGGGCGCGGCCAAGGGCCAGGCGGCCGGGGGCGGCCAGGCGGGCGGCCGGTGCGCGGCCAGGGGCGCGCGGCCAGGCGGGCACGCGGCCAGGCGGCCAAGCGGGCGACCGAGCCAGGCGGCCGGGCGGCGCGCGGCCAGGGGCCAGGCGGCCGGGGCGGGCACGCGGCCAGGCGGCCAAGCGGGCGGCCGAGCCAGGCGACTGGACGGCGCGCGGCCAGGGGGCCAGGCGGCCGGGGCGGTGGCCGAGGAGAGAGGAGGGGAGAGGGGAGAGGGAGGGAGGAGGGAGAGAGGGAGAAGGGGGGGCTCACCGGCGGGGGAGCGACGGCGAGGGGCGGCCGGCAGGGGGCGGCGGCGGCTTAGGGCAGGGGCGGGTAGGGGCGGCGGCGGCTTAGGGTGGGGGGAGAGAAAATGAGAGAAAATGAGAGGGAGGGAGAGAGAATTTGGGAAAAAGGGGAGGTGGGGGGCGGGCGGCTGGGCCTGCCAAGGCCCAAGAGGGGGCGCCAGGGGCGGCTGGGCCGGCCGGGGTCGGCCCACGGCGCGGGAGAGAGAGAAAAAGAGGAGAGAGAAAGAGAGAGAAAAAAAAGAAAGAAAAGATCTTCTCCTCATTTTCGAAATCCGATCTTCCTTACATGAATGCATTTGCACTTTCAAAGCAATCAAAAGAAATGCAAGGTTCGGCATGGTGCATCAAACAACATAAAGTATTTAGGGTTTTTCTTATACGGGAAATCCAAACCGAATCCCGCTAGAACTTTGGAAAAGGTCAAGGTTTAGCGAAGGGAAAAAGAAAAAGAAAAGGTAACGCCCGAATTTTGGCGAGTAAAGAAAAGAAAAAAAATTCGACTGCAAAATTCGGGGCGTTACAAACCTATCCCCCTTAAAAGAATCTCGCCCTCGAGATTCAGGGCTGGCTAGCAAAGAGCTCTGGGTACTTGGCCACTAGATCATCTTCACGCTCTAAGGTTGCTTCTTCCTCAGAGTGGTGATTCCATCTGACTTTGCACATTCTGATGGTCTTCCTTCGGGTGACTCGGTCTGCAACCTCAAGGATTTGCACTGGCTTCTCAACGTAGGTCAAGTCCTCCTGGACCTCAACACCTTCCACTGGCAACTGCTCTTCTGGCACACGCAAGCACTTCTTCAACTGAGACACATGAAAGACATTATGCACAGCAGACAAACTCTCTGGCAAACTGAGCTGATAGGCCACTTCTCCTCGTCTTGCAAGAATCTGATACAGACCAATGTAGCGGGGTGCTAGCTTGCCTTTCACTCCGAATCTTCTGACTCCTCTGATCGGTGACACTTTCAGATAGACAAAGTCTCCGACTTCAAAACTCAGCTCTCTTCTTCTTGTGTCTGCATAGCTTCGCTGCCTCGATTGCGCTATCTTCAGATTCTCTCGGACCATCTTGATGTTCTCTTCGGCTTCAAGCAAAATGTCTGGCCCAAACACTTGCTTTTCTCCAGGCTGATCCCATTGCAACGGAGTTCTGCAACTCCTTCCATAGAGCGCCTGAAATGGTGACATCTTCAAACTGGCCTGGTAACTGTTGTTATAGGAAAACTCTGCATAAGGCAATCGCTTATCCCATCCGGACTGATCTTGCAACGCACAGGCTCTCAACATGTCTTCGAGAATTTGATTGGTCCTTTCGGTCTGGCCATCTGTCTGCGGATGATAAGCTGAACTGAAATTCAGATGCGTGCCCAAGGCTTCATGCAACTGCTGCCAGAAATGAGAGGTGAACTGCGTTCCTCTGTCTGACACTATCTTCTTTGGCACACCATGAAGACAAACGATCCGAGACATATACAGTTCTGCCAATACTGCACTGTTGTAGTTGGTCTTGACAGGTATGAAGTGGGCTGACTTGGTCAAGCGGTCCACTACTACCCAAATGGAATCGTAGCCGGCTCGAGTGCGAGGCAATCCGACTATGAAATCCATACCAATTTCATCCCATTTCCACTGAGGGATCTGCAACGGTTGCAACAATCCAGCAGGTCTCTGGTGTTCTGCCTTAATTCTTTGGCAACTATCGCACTTAGCCACATGCTCTGCGATTTCCCTCTTCATTCCGTACCACCAGAATTTCTTCTTCAGATCCTGATACATCTTCTCACTACCAGGGTGAATCGAATAAGCTGTCTCATGAGCTTCCTTAAGAATCAACTCCCGAATGGACTGGACATTGGGAACACACAAGCGGTCTTTGAACCATATCACACCTTCTGCATCCTCTCGAAAATCTTTGCTTTTGCCTTCTAGAATCAGTCGCCGAATCTCACTGATCTTCTCATCATTCTTCTGCGCTTCTTTGATTTCGCGCTCCAAGGTAGGTTCCAACTCAACTGTGACTCCTCGCGAATTGTTCAGAAATCCGAGACTCAACCTGTCAAACTCCTTGGCCAACTCATAAGGCATCGGACGAGCGACCATCAGATTGACTTGACTCTTTCTGCTCAAAGCATCTGCCACTACGTTTGCTTTGCCTGGATGGTAATGAATCTCCAACTCATAGTCTTTGATCAGCTCTAACCATCTTCGTTGCCTCATGTTCAACTCTGACTGAGTGAATATGTACTTCAGACTCTTGTGGTCTGTGTAAACATCGCATTTCTGTCCATACAGATAGTGCCTCCATGTCTTCAATGCGTGAACCACTGCTGCCAACTCTAGATCATGGATTGGGTAATTCTTCTCATGAACCTTCAGCTGTCGGGACGAGTAAGCCACAACTCTTCCCTCTTGCATCAACACACATCCCAAACCTGTGTAGCAAGCATCGCAATACACCGAAAAGGGCTTGTGCACATCAGGCAAGACTAGGACAGGCGCTGTAGTCAACTTCTCTTTCAGCGCTTCAAAGGCCTCTTGGCATTTCTGGGTCCACTTGAACTCAACCTTGTTGCCTAGCAACACTGTCATTGGTTTCGCAATCTTCGAAAACCCTTCAATGAATCGCCGATAATATCCGGCCATTCCAATGAAACTCTTGATTCCTCTAGCATCTGTTGGCGCTTTCCAGTTCAGAATGTCTGCCACTTTCTTCGGATCCACAGCCAATCCTTCCTTGTTGATTATGTGACCCAAGAACAGGACTTCACTGATCCAGAACTCACACTTGCTCAACTTTGCATACAACTGGTGCTCTCGCAATCTCTGCAACACCATCCTCAAATAATCTGCATGCTCTTCTTCGCTTTGAGAATAAACTAGAATATCATCAATGAATACCACCACAAACTTATCAAGGTAATCCATGAATACACTATTCATCAAGTTCATGAAGAATGCTGGCGCATTGGTCAAACCAAAAGACATCACTGTGAACTCATACAACCCATACTTGGAAATGAATGCCGTCTTCGGAATGTCCGAAGGTCGGATCCTGAGCTGATGATAACCTGACCTCAGATCAATCTTAGAGAACACACTGGCTCCTCTCAACTGGTCGAACAGATCTTCTGTTCTGGGCAAGGGATACTTGTTCTTGATCGTGACTTCATTCAAAGCTCGGTAATCGATACACATCCTTTTGGTGCCATCTTTCTTTTCCACGAACAAGACAGGAGCGGCCCAAGGCGAGGTGCTTGGCCGAATGTAACCTTTCTCTGACAGCTCATCAATCTGCTTCTTAAGCTCAACCAACTCTGGTCCGGATATTCTGTAAGCTCTCTTAAAGATAGGGGCGGTTCCAGGAAGAAGCTCTATAGCAAACTCAACTTTCCGCTCTGGTGGCATACCTGGTAAATCCTTTGGAAACACGTCTGGGAATTCGGAAACAACCTTGATACTCTCGATCGGGTCTGCTTCACTGCTATCAACAGCTAGCTGATAACAACTTCCTTTCTTTGGCTCAGGCGGGACTAACTCGGTCACCACTTCCTCTCCTAGTGGGGACACCAACTTGATTGTCCTTTTATCACAACTGATAGCTGCCTGATACTTATCTAGCCAATTCATCCCTAGGATGACATCTATTCCCTGAGTACCCATTACTATAAGGTTGGCGGGAAACGCTATCCCCCTTATTTTCACACTTATATTCAAACAAATGCTATCGGCTCGAATTCTACCACCGGCTGAGTCAATTTGAATGGGGGTTGACATGGTAGTAATTGGAAGATTATGTGCTTCTACCCATGATGCAGTAATGAAAGAATGCGTTGCTCCAGTATCAAATAACACTTCTGCAATATGGGAGTCGACTGGGAACATACCTACTATCATGCCGGGGGTCTCCTGAACTGCTTCAGCCTCCAAGTGATTCAATCTTCCATGATTATAGCGCTGTTGAGGGCGATTGCCTGCTCCAGGTTGAGGCACATTCTGCTTTGCTGGGGCATTGGGGCCTGACTGCTGCTGGGCTGCCTTCTTCGGACATTGCATCACCCAGTGGCCTTGCTCTCCACAGTGGAAACATGCCCTGTTTCCAACCTGAGCTGGTGCTGCCTGACTGTTCTGCTGATTTGCTGGGGCAGGAAGACGAGGGGCCTGCTGATTCTGCCTTTGAAACTGACCTCCTGACTGATTGCTCTGACGGTTCTGGTACTGATTCTGAGGATACTGCCTTTGAAACTGCTGATGCTGCTGAGGTGGACGCTGGTTCTGCCTGAACTGCTGAGGTTGATTGCCTGAAAAACGAGGGCGGCTGCTGCTTCCAGGCTGGGGTCCACTGATCTTGCGCTTACGATCTTCCATCTCCTTGCGCTTTCTCTCCGTCATGATTGCTCTATCAATCAGGTGCTGGAATGTCGGGAAGGTGTGGTTCATCAGCTGATACTGCAGAGGGTCAACCAAGCCTCTCAGGAAACGGTATTGTCGCTTGGCGTCAGTGTTGACATCTTCAGGAGCATAGCGAGACAATTGCAAAAACTTGTCCCGGTACTCACTGACAGACAATGGCCCTTGCTTGAGGGCCAGGAATTCCTCCTTCTTCACTGTCATCAGACCTGCAGGAACATGGTACTGACGAAAGCTACCCCTGAATTCTTCCCAGGTGATGGTGTCGGGGTTGGCATGGGTGGCGAGGTAAGACTCCCACCATGACTGGGCTGCTCCTCTCAACAGACGGGGACCATACAGAACTTTCTCCCTGTCATCGCACTGAGCGGTATGTAACTCCCGCTCCACAGTGCGCAGCCAATCTTCAGCATCCATGGGGTCAGAAGAATGAGCGAACGTTGGTGGATGACCTCTCATGAATTCAGCACGCTTGTCTCTGGGCATCTGAGGCATCTGAGGCTGAGGTGGTGCTTGCTGCTGCTGCTGCTGCTGAATGGCGGCCAAAGTCTGACCGATTGCTTGAACTGCCTGAGTCTGCATCAGAAACATCTGCTCGATGGACATCGGGGGCGGGGGCGGCAGCTGCTGCTGCTGGGGCGCCTCCTCCTGTTGAGCGGCTCGCTCCTGCTGAGCACGCCTTCCTCCTCTGCGCCTGTTCTCTGACATCTGCAGAATGCAACCACACATCAGAACTGATCTTGCAGATCTTGCAGCATAAGGAAAGAGAATAGAATTCTTCAACAGCACTGAACAGATGAGCATCTTCACTGATCTCCAACACAGACCACACAGCTTCTCAGATAAAGAGGAAAGTGGAATAAAAGGTTTCCCAACTATGTAACTAACTTTATTAACATAAGAGGTAAACCAAAATGCAGGGGATACCCACACTCTGGTGACAATCATTACAAAGATCCAAACCAATCATAGTTCATCATGACAAACATCAATGCACAGGATATAGCAAACTACCCTGTCTAACTAAGACTAACTAAGACTGAGACTAACGCTAAGACTGAAGCTTCTATGCATATATATTTCGTATTAATTACAAGATCCAACTCTAACGATCTATGGTTCTAGAGTTATCTTGGTCTTGCAGTCGGGATTGCCATAAGACTGGTGTCCACGCTGAGGTGAGCGGTACGGGTGCTGAGTCCCAACGGGAGCGGGGGAACCACCATCCAGG
Source organism: Zea mays (assembly GCF_902167145.1). Classification (NCBI taxonomy): domain Eukaryota; kingdom Viridiplantae; phylum Streptophyta; class Magnoliopsida; order Poales; family Poaceae; genus Zea; species Zea mays. The sequence continues at coordinate 116,265,975 of NC_050099.1, forward strand.
TGACGACGTTCCGCGCGCTCAGCCCGCAGCAGGGCGATCTCAGCACGAGCCCTACTCAGCTCGTCTAATGCATGGTCCAGCTCCGTGTTTAGCACGGCGGCTAGGTTGACTGTGCTGCTCAACCTAGGATTGCCCTCACCGACAGGTGAGACAATCACGCCTCCTGTGCTGCCAGATGGACGGCGGGGGTAATACTTCAGGTCAAGACCGTCAGCTGCCCCACCGAAAACCGAGCAGTAGTGCGAAAGCGCACGCCGTGCAGCATCTTGCATGGCTGCCCCAGCTGAGTCCCGCTCAGAGATAGAATAGTGCTCTGAACAGGCCTCCGCACCCTGGAGACTGTCCTCCGGGCAGCGCACCAAGCAAGTCGCCTCCCAGCGGTCCGGGTAGACCCCGCGACTGTGCTGGTAGACCACACAGCGATACTCGACGGACCAAGTATGCCGGTCAAATGCCCGACGTAGCAGGGTGTCGAGCGCATCGTGGAAGTGACACCCGCGAGCAGCGTCGCGAGTGATGGGTCGAGCAACCCATCCTTCCGGCTCAGGGTTAGCAGAGAAGTCGGTGTCGTGGCTCGAGCTGTCGTCGCCATCTCCGTCGTCTGGGTCTCCTCCAGCAGCTACTCCAGAAGCTGGGGCGCCCAGTGGTGGTGCAGGGGGCGGCTCCAGAGGAAGCACAGGGGAGCAGCTCCTCACAGACTCTATCTCCTGGTGGAGCGAGAAGGAAGAGCTCTGCTGCTCCTGTCGTCGACGCTCCTGCTCCTCACGCAGGCGGTGGTGTAGTCTCTCCAAGTGGCTGGACTGTCCGGCCACGGGACGGCGAAGCGGACGCTCAGCAAGGCGGGAGGGTAAGAAGGGGATGACTGACTTTCGTGCAGTGTGTCTAAGTCGAGCCATCTACAAAAGACATCGCAAGCAAAAGGGTGAGAACAGAATTAATATGACCAGCAAGTAATAAGTAAATGAAGGATCAGAATGAAACACAATTTTTTAGCAAGGTATAATATATAGTAGAACATAGGTTTGGTCGGTATGACCAACTTTTGAAGGGATATCAAAGTCAAGGAAGAGACAGAGGTCTATAGTCCTTAGAACGACCATTCTACTCTAGGTTAGCGGTCCTACAGTCAGCACGGCTTTGATACCACTTATGTCACACCCGGTTTTAGAAGGCAAACCGAATGCGAACCATGTACGTGCCAGGATCAGTTATTCACGTACACAGCAGTTACATAATATGGACATCATCACACAGTGCTCAAAATAGTATTAATAAGGGAAATAGTCGATTACATCATACGTCTGAGACGTCCATATAGTTCTTACAATAAATCAAAGTGCGGAAAAGAAACGTAGATAACGCGGCCTTCACAGGCAGCCGACTGGGGGTTGCCGCTAACCCACACCTAGAACTCGTCGTAATCTTGGAACTCCTGGAAGTCTCCTTCCACAGCTTCATCTTCGCCCGAGCAGTGGTTGCAATGCTGACAACCTGGGGGGGGGGGGGTTTGGTGTGTAGAGCAAGGGTGAGTACACATCAACATACTCAGCAAGCATCCTGTTTGGCTGTAGTGGACTAGCTTTATGTGGGGATAAGTCAAGCAGTTGCTTTTAGTTGGTCAGATTATTATTTACTAGTAGAAAGCCAAGTTTTAGCATTAACCCAAGTTATTAACCCGATGTACCCTTTCCAAACGGAAAGAATACCACTTACCAGCACCATAGTCATAACCAAAACCATCAATCTCATAACCACCTGTACCACAATGTCTCTGATCAAGTACCACTAATCACTGGAGCTCCCTTGGCCGCTCATAACCGCGAGCACGGCTGATATATCAGTTTTCATAACACTCTGCAGAGGTTGTGCACTTTACCCACAAGCCGTGATTCCCTCTTGCCTCGGGCCGATCAAACCCTTAAACACTACCAAGGTGAATAGGCAGGGTTTCACTACGTAGCCTTTACAAAGATTCCCCGGGGCTGTAGCCACCCGTTAGGTTTCCTAAATGCACCGCACTCCTCCCCAAGGGGCGAACCCAAACTTGGCAGAGCGAGCCGCATACACCGAGCCCCATTGACGGCACGACGGCTAAGTGAACTACACCCCGGATCCTCTAATTATTCAGCTAAGGGCACCCCATTCCACCCTCATGGTTGCACTGTTTTCCCGGGCGGTCATCCATAGAACAGGTCCTTACGGAGAGGCACTCGAGAAACCGCTCGAGCCCCCTTGAAGCCACAAGTACAACATCATCATAAGAGAAGGGAAAACAGCGTATCATAGATAATCTCATCATGTTCATTGATTAGAGTTGAGCAATAGCATAAAGCTAAACAGTAATAATCCAACCCAAATAGGTAAACAAGGACATGGATAACAAAAGCTAGTCAATCCTTAGGTATAAAGGTGTAATGCGGGAGGTGAATTAAATAATGAATAGGACAGAGATAGGTCAAAGGACACTTGCCTCCACCACCCGACTGCTGCTCAGGGGCTTCTCCTGCGAATTCCTCGGGCTCTTCGACTGGATCGTTCTCTATGCGATTGCAAACATACATACATCCATCCACATTTAATACAAGAGAACAGTACACCATACAAGGGAACAAATAAAGTGAGTATGCATCAAGTATGACATTCGATATCGCATTTGTTATGGTTAGAAAGAAACGGGAAAGGGGTCTCGCAGGGGGTTAAATCTTATGCACTAACGATCAATTACAATTGGTTCTTAACAAAAGAATTCCGTTATATGCACTAGTGGGAACCTAATCATTTTAAGTTGTTCAACATCGCACGAGATAAACAATTAACTACATAAATCAATTAGCATAACGGAATTTTAAATTAAGCTTCACATTTCAATAACATTAACAATGATTAGCCTACCTAAAATAAAATAGCTATGATCACAGAAAGTAAATAAAATAAAATAATAAAAAAAATAAAAAAACAGAGGGGGGGGGCGGTTGAACCGGCCGGGGGCAGGGCGCGCAAGGGCGGCCGAGCCGGGGCGGCTGAGCCGGCCGAGCGGCCAGGGGGGCGCGGCCAAGGGCCAGGCGGCCGGGGGCGGCCAGGCGGGCGGCCGGGGCGCGGCCAGGGGCGCGCGGCCAGGCGGGCACGCGGCCAGGCGGCCAAGCGGGCGACCGAGCCAGGCGGCCGGGGCGGGCACGCGGCCAGGCGGCCAAGCGGGCGGCCGAGCCAGGCGGCCGGACGGCGCGCGGCCAGGGGGCCAGGCGGCCGGGGCGGTGGCCGAGGAGAGAGGAGGGGAGAGGGGAGAGGGAGGGAGGAGGGAGAGAGGGAGGAGGGGGGGGGGCTCACCGGCGGGGGAGCGACGGCGAGGGGCGGCCGGCAGGGGGCGGCGGCGGCTTAGGGCAGGGGCGGGTAGGGGCGGCGGCGGCTTAGGGTGGGGGGAGAGAAAATGAGAGAAAATGAGAGGGAGGGAGAGAGAATTTGGGAAAAAGGGGAGGTGGGGGGCGGGCGGCTGGGCCTGCCAAGGCCCAAGTGGGGGCGCCAGGGGCGGCTGGGCCGGCCGGGGTCGGCCCACGGCGCGGGAGAGAGAGAAAAAGAGGAGAGAGAAAGAGAGAGAAAAAAAAAGAAAGAAAAGATCTTCTCCTCATTTTCGAAATCCGATCTTCCTTACATGAATGCATTTGCACTTTCAAAGCAATCAAAAGAAATGCAAGGTTCGGCATGGTGCATCAAACAACATAAAGTATTTAGGGTTTTTCTTATACGGGAAATCCAAACCGAATCCCGCTAGAACTTTGGAAAAGGTCAAGGTTTAGCGAAGGGAAAAAGAAAAAGAAAAGGTAACGCCCGAATTTTGGCGAGTAAAGAAAAGAAAAAAAATTCGACTGCAAAATTCGGGGCGTTACACAAATGGTGCTCATGTCATATAACATCTTTTTCTCCTCTCAAAAGAGATAAAATTTGCAATACTCATAAAGCAATGGAGGGATAACAACAAGAAAAACTAATGTACTTCTTGACACAGACTCATGCAAAAGCTTCATAAATATTACTTTCAACACTAAAATAATAACACGATACTATGCTCAACAGGAGTAATTGGACTTCAATAAGACAATCCACCTAACCAAATTACCTTGATTAACCTCACATACAACAATACCTCCTATTATTGCACTTGAACAATTTGTACCTAGTGATGTCATAGGATGAATTCAAAGTACTAGACATACATGATCTATCAAACCATAATTCATATAGAAAAATCTCCATCTGATGCAACAACCACATCATTATAGAGATAGATGACTAACAAACATAAGCAACTTCCAGTTAAACATTGACTTTGTTTAAGATAAAGCGGTCCAAATAATAATTCAACAAGCATGCATAGAGAACTGATCATATAAAAAAACTACCATATATCATCGGCAATTAAAAACAATATAAAACGGGTTGTCCATATCGTCCACATGACTAGCCTCCAACAAATAAAAATTATGCATAACCTTTTTGGCTATAGAAACAAACCATAGAAGGAAAACATGCATGCATCTTCAACTATAATATAGACATAAAATCCACTTGAAATCACCCTATTTATTATTAAAGATAAGGTTGCACACAATAAGAAAACCTATCATGTAAACATGGTTGAACTTATCTATCCACGTCATCTTACAAATTCACTTGAGTTCTACTAGTCTCAAGATTTCATAGACAGTACAATATTGCCTCTGCTCTATGGAGACAAACCTATTGTACTCTAAGATCAAGTTGGCAAGTAGCCACACTAGCCAAAAAAAAGTGAGGTGTAAAGCACTGCACCCATGGAAATATTACATTGATAAGTTGGGTTGTAACCCAACAGTCAATCAAACTCAACAACACCATAAAACTACATTGTATAGTGTTTTCACACTACACCAAGTCGGATTAGATCCTCTATACACAAGCTCAATAAACAATCGGTCCTACAAGTACTAGAACCCAAGAATCCTTTTGGGCAAAAAAAACATCCACAGTCAAGCATATAGAAATATATGATGGTAATAGCTCAGAGATTAGTAAACATTGCATCCCAAAAAAATCATCATGACGATATGTATATAAAACAAGTACATTAGTAGCTTCACTTGCATAATAATTTCAATAACAACCACATCAAGAAACCAATATTAAATAGAAGTAACATTTCATATCAAGCATTACGTCGTTAACGACATACCCCATCAAACCATAAAGGGATTTGGAGTAAGGAAATTCTAGTCATCTATACAATAAAATACTAATATGAAAGATATATGAACCCATACCCTTCCTATATGTGCAAGTTTGTCAAATTTATCTTCAAATTGCGTAGAATCTAAAGCCTAGCCTCTGATACCAACTGTAACAGTCCGGGTTCCACAAACAACCCGGAATGCTACTGAACTACACTTCCGACGTCCATATATAAAATTTCGGCAGCATCCCCTTTGCAAGATTTGCATAAAAGAGGGGGCAACAGAGTATAAACATATATCATGACTAAAACATACTAAGTATTATTAATCGGCTAGCAAGGAAAGATAAACATACGACCTAAACTGAATTAACCAGTGCACACGACCATATAAAGAAAACAAACTTCCTTTGACAATAAGTTTCTAATTAAATCATGGCTGCGCCTGGGCAGTGTTATTGTGAGAGTGAAAGTGGACGTGCTGCTACTCCCCTCATTCCCAACATGTATCAAGTACCTGCATTGAGTAATGCAAGAGTGAGATGACACATCTCAGCAAGTAAAATAATATCAAACAGTTTAACCACATAAGAACATTGTTTTACCACCACTTGATTCCACAACCTTCTTATTACGAAGGTGCAGCACGTATACAACGTACAACACACCTAGTTACCACACCTCGCAGGTAGAAACCACAATAGTAACATAGTAATGTCACACTTCATATATTCCTAATGAGTGCAAATGTCTGCAAATGCAAGGATGACTTCTTCCTTCATACCACTAAGGATATGAAGCCACATCGTACCCCTCCTCGGGCAACGTACGATGCTAAAAATGTACCGGTACGGTCGGACCATAAGATCACGACATAACTTCAAAATGCAAGATGGATGATGCGATGTGCATGTCATGCCTACAACACTTCATATAACATGATTCAAAAAGATACTTCAACTTCATCCAAGATGGGAATCAACCACATATATCATTACCAAATTATGATCATCCAAAATATTAGACAATTGAGAATTAATACTGCCAAACAAATAAACTTCATCATAGAATTCAATGATTAACATAATTAAAACTTATGCATACTCAATGACAGGGAATAGGATGCAAACCAAACGGTAGCAACCACCACTGTATTTACTTGCCTTTACCAGAAGTTCGGGCAAATCCCTAAGTACGATCCGGAAGTCCACCACCTGTTTTTGACACCCAACTTAGTGCACCAATTTCACATAATCAGGCTCATAAGCGACGCCGCACCTACGCACAAACTCAAACCCCGCCGCGGGTTACATGTCTCCCTACACCCACCAAACTGCAGCGGCGCTGCTTAATAATTTCATAACTTTAAAATTATGACAGCAGTGGTAACAAACAAAAACTCCAGAGGCATCTACATAAAATTCCCCACAAGTTTTGTATACAATTTATAATTAAATTCCAATATCTAATTAGCGCAAAACAGTCCACAAGATGAACCCTGTAATCTGTTTTTCTTTGTCTTTTGGACAGCGACATACCCGGATTCAAACAGCGTTATCTTTTAAAATATAATTCCAAATCAAGCGCATAAGTACTCATTGGAAAGATAAGACAAATCCCTACATGATTATCATACTGGTTAACACTAATTACCCACGAAAAATTCCTAGAAACTGCTAATACCACTGCTGTTCACCCACCTGAAAAATCTGTTTTTTTGGACAGCAACATAACCGGATTCAAACAACGATATCTCCTAAATTATAACTCCGAATCGAGCGCATAAATACTTGTTGGAAAGATAACATAAATCCCTACATGATTCTCATACTGATTAACACTAATTACTCCCGAAAAATCCCCAGAAACTGCTAATACTGCTGCTGTTCATGCCCCTGAAAATCGGTTTTTTTGGACAGCAACCTACCAAAACGGTGATAACTTTTAATTTATAACTCCAAATTGAGCGCATAAATACTCGTTGGAAAGGTATGCCAAAGTTCTACATGATTCCCAAACAGATTCCCCTTAATTCTCCACGAAAAATGCCCAGAAATCACTAATTCTGCTGCTGTTCGTGCACCCCCTTAAAATTCTGGACAGCCCTTCTACCAAATCGCACACGCAACATCTAAACAATTGGATTGCCGCATAAAATGAACAAGAGATAAACACAAAAATCACCTTGGGTTCTCCCCCTTTTCTTCCTCCCTTTCTCCCTCCACCGAAAACCGTTGAAGGTTTGCACCACGCGACGGAGATCCGAGCGGCAACGAATGACACCATGGGAGGAGGAGATGGGGGGGCGGCTAGGGTTTGATGTGTGGCTGCAAGTGCTTGAGAAAGGAGGGGATGGGAGGGGGGGCGGCCAAGAGGGTAGGGGAATGGGGGGAGGCGGCTGCACAAAGAAGGGGGAGGGCGGCTAGGGTTATGGGGGTTAGTGGGCCGAAACAAGATTTGCGGCCCAACACGCCCACGCGACGGCTCCTGACCCCGATGCAAGCGCCTAACCAAAGAAATTCTACTGCCCTACTGGTGAATGTTTTTCCTCAAATTCCAAATTCCCAAAACGCAACCACTGAAAGAGAGAAAAAAAAGAATACCCTCCAACTTCTCTTCTTTGCAAACCGGGTGTCACAACTAGCCATCTTTTTATCATCCCTTCAGTTCACTGGATTGCTACGTGTAGGGCAGTGACCAAGTCTTCATGTTCGAGAAGTAACGGCGATCCGAATCGATTAATATCGAGCTGGGGATCTCCGATCACATGACATATGTAGCACTTAACCCTTGCATATGTCAACTCGCCACCAGGGTTCTTAAGACAAGATCAGGTTCATGCCAACCGAGAGCACAGACACACCACCGTCCAGCCTTTTGCCACGGAGGGTACATGCTACTCTCGCCATCTCTCCACTCCCATTGTGTGTTATCTTATTCTGGTATTAGTCTGCCCAAGGCAAAGCTTACCCATGATGAGGCATGTGACCAGTTAAAGGTCCTCGATCAGCAAGCCTACATCGACAAGGTCCTTAATCGACTCAGGCAGAGACACACACCGAGACTCCTTTCTCGTGCAAGTCAACCGCCCGGTCTCAGCTTTATTATTTTCAACCCAAAGTTTGGTACCTGGCAGAGGTACATATTTTCCGATGTTGAACCCATCAAGGCCCTGATGGATTCACCATCATAAGTTTTTCTTTTCAAAAACATTCCCACCCACTGAAGCATCACTTTTGTTTTAAACAAAACATTTTTGTTTGCTAAAGCAAGGCTAAGCATCATGAAATTCTTTTCAAAAAGGGTATCAAGGAAGGGTAATCAATTTTTCAAGGAAGGAAATGCATCAACGGTTTAGAACACAACTCCTATCACCTAATGCATCATATAAGGTGATAAAGATTTTAAAACAGCAAGGAGGTGGCAAATACACCGGGGCTTGCCTAGGTAACACTAGGTTAGCGTTGTTAGACGACGATCACTTGACGATCATCCTTGTCCTAGCACTTGATCAGGCAGGTTCGTCTACCAGCACCACCATGTGGAGTAGCCCGCGCTTGGGGTCGACTTGGCTCGTCTTCCACATCGCGCGATCAACTAGCGTACCTAATGAAATGCATTATGCATATGAATGCATATCAAGGCGAGTATCGTAAGATAATATTACGATTAATATTCTTCTATTCCATCTATCAAATTAATTAGCTAAAATAACGAATCAGAGTACGATTACCATATCGACTAGCAGTCCGAATAAACGACGATGATCCTTGTTCAGGCCTTTCGCCGAGCACTTGGGGCATCGACCTAGGGCTTGTTTCTCCACATACTCTTGGAATCTCTCCTTGACTGAAAAATCTTGACGAACCAGGCTTGAGTCGCACAGGATGCTCAGTTGACTTGAGTATTTCAGATGAGCAGCGCATGAGGCATGATTACAGTAGCAGGGTAAATAACAACACCGCGAGGAAGGACAACCACGGTGTTGCTGAGGCATCGATCGAGACGAGCGCGGGATAGAAAGACGCGTGAGCAGAGACCCAAGCATCCGCGGTGGCGATTTGGACGAAAGCAAACTAGTGGCGACAACTCTTGGCCAGGCGACGATGCACCAGCACGAGTGTCACGGGATAGCAGCACCACAACCACAGGCGAGCTGTGAAGCGAATTTAACGACAGGCAAGAGCGGCCAATCAGCGAGATCCAAATACCGCGCGATGGCATCAGGGACAAGCGTGCGCGAAAGCGAATTGGGTTGACTAGCCTAACGATATAGGGCCAAGCGAGGTCGATGGTGAACGACGATAACCGACGAGATCGACGACGCGATGGGGATTAAGGTCAAGCGAGCCGAGAGGACGCGCTGGCGAGAAGGACACCGCGCGAGCACTGGACAGGGAAAACGACGGGCTCGACAGCATGCGAAACTATCACCAGCGACGACAGTCGAATCGACAACATAGCGTTGGCGAATTCGATGAACACAACCACAGTCACGTGCTGATGCGGATAGGACAACGACGGCTGGTGAGCCCAAAAGAGGAGCTTGCGCGACGACAACCAAACAGTGAAGCACATGAGCTTGCATTGGGGTTCAGCGACAAGGCAAGGTTGAGCACACAGAGCGACACGAAGATGTTGAGAAGGAGACGATAGCCACGAGCAACAAACAACGACCACGGCGAGCCGACACCAAGCGAACTGCTGCAGATGACTGAGCATGAGCATCAAGCACTCAGCTGACGGACAGAGCCCACGTCGGGTTGACAAAAAAGAGACGCACGACACACGACACCGCGGACAAGAGCTAGACGCAGAGAGCTTACCCGGCGCATGGAGGATGACGGCAAGCGGAGCGCATAAAAGGAAGCAGGATGGCCGGCGAGGCCCCCACGTGCTTTGCGAGTAGCGCAACGAATCCGGATTTGCCTGCCCCCATCCAGCCGTCCATCCACAACGAGGCAATTCACGAGACCAGACAGCCGGCCTCAATCCTCGTTATGGCGCGGAGCATGGGGGGCGCCGAGTACCATAGGGATGGAGGCGAGGTCCGACGACTGGACGCGAGCGAGTAGAGGAAATTGGGCGAGCTCCAGGGAGCACGACACCGTGGAGCACGTGGCTGGGCACAAGAATCCGAGCTAGGGACCGCGGGAGAGGGAACAACGGTGCTCACCAGACAGCCGAGACGGAGCAAGAAGAAGGGGCGAGGACGTAGGGGGTTCGATGGCGGCGCTTGCGCAGGGAGCAGGGCGCGGCCATGGCAGAGAAGAACGTGCATAGGGCGACGACAAGGATGAGCGGCGTGCAGGGAGGAGTGCGCGCGGCGAGCAGAGCAAGCAGCTGAGGGGCAGGCGACCTAGGGAAACGACACCGGAGCACCACGGCACACGGCCATGGGAGATAGGTGCGCGCGCACGGAGCCGAAATAGGAACCAGGGGCGCGCGAGATCCGGAAAGAGGGAACAGCGGATGGGCGAGCCGAGCTCGGAATCACGGCGTGTAGAGGCGGAGGAAGGAGAGGGCTTGGGCGCGCCATGGGGGGAAAGCTTTAGGGAGGAGCTCGGCACTGGAGAGGAGAAAGCACCAGGGATCTTGGGGAAGTTGCGCGACGTAGAGAGCCGCTCGGCGAGCGCAGGAAGAAGCCGGGGAAACCAGGGGCAAGCGAGCTGGCCAGGGCTTGGAGGCATGTCGCGAGAAAGAAGCTTGGGGAGGAGAGAGGTGCAGCTACCGTGGAAGAAGCAGAGCGCGGTGGTGGAGGCAACCTGGAGGCCGAACTGCAGCAGGGAGGAAGCTCCACGCCTGGGCGCGACGGCTGGAGAAGATAAAAGACCCAGCGGCGATAGGATAAGCCTCAGGCCGCGCGATGGAAAAAAATCACAGCAAGCGGCGGTAGTGGATAGGATTGGCTGGATATTTTTTTATTTCTTATTTTCTCCTTTTTTTACCGAAAATCATAGATATTTTTGAATCAAGATTTTTAGCGATAACAAAAAGGTCGACAGTACTTACGACACAGTTTGATTCGATTCGAAATCTGATGAATTTACCTACGATCTGAACATCTAATTCCATGGTTACGGGCAATTTGTGTGATAATTGGATCTCAATTAGAATTCTTTGATTATCAACCTCGCGCACGATTTCTCTCAGACATTGCGTGATTCTGATTATTTTGCCCCGAGTATTTCAGTCGTTGAGTTATAATAAATTGAGTTAGGACATGGATCACAACGGTGGATCGAGCTTCCAAATTCGTATTTGCGCGAGCGATGAGTTTTAAATAATCACCAGACGCACCGATTTTCGGAACGACTATGTTCTGAACAACATGAAAATTTCGGAAGAGCCCGGATAGATAAAAATAAAAACGATGTCGCACTCGCGACAAATGAAACAGATGCGATATTGAAATCGCAATAGGCAAAGATGATTAGATCTTAGTGTCCGTTTTATGTACTGATATCGCGTGCTTAAATCCATACTCGTTGTCGAGCGAAATATAAACACCAGGGGTGTTACAGCCCTCCCCCCCTAAAAAGAATCTTGTCCCGAGATTCGGAGCGAAAGACTTTTAAGAGTAGAGAATCACGTAAACCATGTTCATATCAACGTAACAAAGGCAGTTCCAATCGAAGGCGAGTGTCTCAGGATGTGGTTTCTCTAGTGGACATAACATGTATCGCCTTAAGCTAACTTAGAGATGTCCACCAATAGAAACGATGTCTGCTAGAAGAACACATAAGGTTCCATGTGTGCAGTTTGCTTTTTCTGATGACACTGTACTATTTGAGTCTATTGAGCGAGCGGTAGATATGCGACTTTACCCAAACAGAACTAAATGCATCCTTTTGGGTAAAACACACAGAAAGAGGTTTACCAACAAGTGGTCACGATAAGTTCATAGCACACGAGACGGCGTGTGGATGTTGAACAATATCATAGTTATCTCGTGTTAGCCAGAAAATCCAAGTCCACGAAAGGTGATATAGATTCGAGAAAATCACCAGCAAAGGAATCTGTAAATGCGAACTTTGCAACCAATCTATTTTATCAAGCACTAGGCATGGCTCGACATGATCACACACGCTGGAAAAGCACGCGTGAGGCGGTCGAGGCGTGACTAGAGCGATAACTAGGTGGTTATTGGCCGACTTAATCTCGATTCTTGTAAGTACTTTCTTTAGGATGGGTTGAACTAAAATGAGTTCAGACAACTCGAGAAGACGATCTCTAAACTCAATCCTTTGTTCACAATGCAGTTACAAGTTAGTAAAACCAACTTGTTGAACTACTTTTGACATTGGGCAAGTCCTCTTAGTACCATCGGTAAGCCAAGGGTTGAGAGTTCACTTTTGTTACCAGGTGAACATGCACTTGGGTAGAAATCTATTTGGTCATGTTGTTCATCCATTTCTTCATGCGAGATGAATTATCCACTTGGTTAGGAAATACATGGATTAAATAGGAGAGCCAATGAACAAACTCCTGCATTTCAGCAGCAGGGGAAACAGATCACCATCTTGAGAGCTAATCAGTTGTCTCTCAACACTAAAAAGCTTCAAGGCTTCACCTTTACACAAAGGATGTAAAGGGAACTTGTATGAGTAGTCACTACCAAGATCGAAAGAAAAAAAGACCACACATGAAAGTGGTATGCCCTTTTGATCCAACGGGGATGATAGATGTTGCTTGATCACTTGACAAACAACATAGAAATTATTTCAAGGGAGAAGTCCACGGAAGATCACACATCAGTGTAGTTCCACAATGGATCATGACTAGAGACCTCAATACCGGCATGCGCCAAGCAGCAAAATCCTGTGTGCGCATTCACAGGAGGCTCTCAGTTTCGCCGCGGTACCATAAGTTCTTAACCATGACACCATTACAAAACTAGCACCCATAATGAATCTCACGTGGTAAGAACAATTTGTGCAGAGATAACATATTGATATAATCTCATAATGGATTATGACTGCTAACGGTGATACCAACGCGTGCCAAGTAGCGCAACCATGTGTTGATCACCCACTGGAGGCCCTCGGATTCGTTGTGGCACCATCAGCTTTAGTCATAACACCATTACCAGACGTAACCAATAAGAAATCTCACGCCACACCAATAGGTTGAGCAAGGGTAACAATATACAAAGAGACTCTACCTGTCAAAACGGTTACAAGTAGAGAGCCAAATAGATCATGGCCCGATGAAATGAATAAGACATGGCCATAACCTAAACTTGATGAAAGGAGTACGATGGGAGACTGTTAATTCAGCCCCAAGCATATTTCTATGCCCATCACAAAGATTACAAGGTCAAGGATTAGTATCTGATTAGATACGAAGGGAAAACAATCACAAGATTTCGTTGGTATGCCTTTGATAAATATGAAGGAACCAAAGGCATCAAACTTCAAGAAAATACTCGGACAGGTCTTTTCTAGGTTAGGTTGATAAAGCAACATGGTGGTCCTTAAAAACAAGCAAACTGGATAAGGTACAACAGCTTGCACCAACTGAATAAGGACATGGTTTAGGATGGAGACATGACTCGAGATTCTTGTTTCAAGCTTGGGTACACTTTATGTCCAACAAAGAAATTATCTAAGCATTTATTTGTATGGGCTTGGTCATGGAGTGATAATAATTTTTTTAAATTTGTGTCATGATTCACTAAATAAGGACATAGCCTAGATTTGGCTTTAGGCAAACAAACTACCAACCTTCTATCAGCACATCAAGTACAAGAGCAAACACATATAATACCTAAATGGGTTACCTAAAGAATGGAGGACAACTATTTCATCGAAGTTTATAATACAACATTACACCACATTATCTACAATCACTGGTTACTGGAATAAGGGTGAGAGAAGCATTTTGGATGTATAGGTGACAAACATGATGCAACAATCAGGATGCATGCTCGTCTTATTCGTCCTCACGAGTTTTGCCAACATACTGTGGCAATAGCGGTCTACCTCGGTGGCATACTTACGACTCTCACGGTATTTTGCTAGTCGTCAACTACACATATGATTTCAAGGTTAGTGTACCTGCAGAAAAATCCATTACAGCCTAATTTCCCAATGATGCAGTTCACACATGACAGTTTATCATAGTTTATACTCCATATATTGCTATATGAGGCCAGCTCATCATTAAGCGCCGAGCCACGCATAGGCGCTGTTGCCACACTTTAACCATAGGGCAACCCATTATGGTAACTTACCTTGTTACCTGAGCGTAGGTGCGTCGTTGCAAGTACATTACACTTCTCAGTATTCCCATGTCTGTATACCCATACATCCATGGGGTACTGAATCCCAGAAAAGTAAATACTCCATATCGCAGCCTTCATATATACATATGTGGAACATGTATATAATCAAGCGCTTTTTATACTCTTCCCTAGACCGACGTTTGTTCGGTCATGCTCTCACATCTCACCTTACATGAGCGTCGATCCATTCAAACTGAATGGCCTCAAAAATAACATTACACATGTATGCAATACCCACCCGATTGTGGGTTATAGTTTTGAACTAAGCCACATGATAGTCCTTAATTTAGGGCTTAACAGAGGATGTCGCTAGCATTATAGTTTTTTTTAAAACTGTTTTTCAAAGCCAAACAATGTGTTTAGTTGAAAATATGTTTTCTAAAACCAAAACTTTGTTTTTAAAATACGTATGCGACCATATATACTTAATCCTGCTCTGATACCAGCTGTGGCAGAACCTCCGAAGTTATTGGGTGTCTCAAAGACCTCAGACGGCTATGCATGTGCACCAGATAACTTAACAGGATCTGTCCGAGTGCCCCAAGGACCTCGGATAAACCACTTACAACCAGAACCACAGGATTAAGTAAACACAAATCACATACCAACAATTTTGCAGCGGAAATCTTATTACCAAATTTTACATGTTACATCAAGTTTACATTGTACATGATCAGAGTGATTAAAAAAGGTTCAAAGAATAAACTTTGAAATGTTATAAATTATTTATAGTTTTGAAATATATGCTAGCTTAAGTGACCATCCTCAATAAGAAGTAGAGAAGAGTTACTTAGACTTATAAGAAGGCCGAGCCCACCGGCACTTAACACCATCATCAGCAGCACAAAACTATAACCTGAAAAACAACAGGGAATAAAACCCTGAGTATGGAATTACTTAGCAAGACTTACCCGACTAAACAAAAGACTCTCAAGGGTATGCTGGCTAGAGGGATTCAAGGTATGGCTTATCAAGAATCAAAGACTCTGTTTTGCAGAAAAGCTTACTATGAGTGGATCCTTAAAATCCATTTTTAATTATCATGTTAAGTAAAGTTACCTGCATTTAGAGTTCTTTCTACCCTAGTTCAATCACTTGGCCTATACTAGCCGTCTTTTTATCATCCCTTTAGTTCACTGGATTGCTACGTGTATGGCAGTGACCAAGTCTTCATGTCCGAGAAGTAACGGTGATCCGAATCGATTAATACCCAGCTGGGGATCTCCGATCACACGACATATGTAGCACTTAACACTTGCATATGTCAACTCACCACCGGGGTTCTTAAGACCAGATCCGGTTCACGCCAACCGAGAGCACAGATACACCACCGTCCATCCTCTTGCCACAGAAGGTACACGCTACTCTCGCCATCTCTCCACTCCCATCGCGTGTTATCTTATTCTAGTATTAGTCTGCCCGAGGCAAAGCTTACCAATGATGAGGCATGTGACCAGTTAAAAGGTCCTCGATCAGCAAGCTTACATCGACAAGGTCTTTAATCGACTCAGGTAGAGACACTACACCGAGACTCCCTTCTCGTGCAAGTCAACCGCCCGGTCTCAGCTTTATTATTTTCAACCCAAAGTTTGGTACATGGCAGAGGTACATATTTTTCGATGTTGAATTCATCAAGGCCCTAATGAATCACCCTCACAATTTTTCTTTTCGAAAACATTCCCACCCACTGAAGCATCACTTTTGTTTTAAACAAAACATTTTTGTTTGCTAAAGCAAGGCTAAGCATCATGAAATTCTTTTCAAAAAGGGTATCAAGGAAGGGTAATCAATTTTTCAAGGAAGGAAATGCATCAATGGTTTAGCACATAACTCCTATCACCTAATGCATCATATAAGGTGATAAAGATTTTAAAACAGCAAGGAGGTGGCAAATGCACCGGGGCTTGCCTGGGTAACACTAGCTTAGTGTTGTTAGATGACGATCACTTGACGATCATCCTTGTCCTAGCACTTGATCAGGCAGGTTCGTCTACCAGCACCACCAAGCGGAGTAGCCCGCGCTTGGGGTCGACTTGGCTCATCTTCCACATCGCGCGATCAACTAGCATACCTAATGAAATGCATTATGCATATGAATGCATATCAAGACGAGTATCGTAAGATAATATTACGATTAATATTCTTCTATTCCATCTATCAAATTAATTAGCTAAAATAACGAATCAGAGTACGATTACCATATCGACTAGCAATACGAATAAACGACGATGATCCTTGTTCTGTCCTTTCGCCGAGCACTTGGGGCATCGACTTGGGGCTTGTTCAGGCCTTTCCATCTATCACATACTCTTGGAATCTCTCCTTGACTGAAAAATCTTGACGAACCGGGCTTGAGTCGCACAGGATGCTCACTTGACTTGAGTATTTCAGACGAGCAGCGCATGAGGCATGATTACAGTAGCAGGGTAAATAACAACACCGCGAGGAAGGACGACCACTGTGTTGCTGAGGCATCGGACGAGACGAGCATGGGATAGAAATACGCATGACCAGAGACCCAAGCATCCGTGGTGGCGATTTGGACGATAGCAAACTAGTGGCGACAACTCCCGGCCAGGCGACGATGCACTAGCATGAGTGTCGTGGGATAGCAGCACCACAACCACAGGTGAGCTGTGAAGCGAATTTAACGGCGAGTAAGAGCGACTGATCGGTGAGATCCAAATACCGTGCGATGGCATCAGGGACAAGTGCACGCGGAAGCGACTTTGGTTGACTAGCCTAACGATATAGGGCCAAGCGAGGTCGACGGCGAACGACGATAGCCGACGAGATCGACGACGCGATGGGGATTAAGGTCAAGCGAGCCGAGAGGACGCGCTAGCGAGCAGGAAACCGCGCGAGCACTGGACAGGGAAAACGATGGGCTCAACAGCATGCGAAACTATCACCAGTGACGACAGTCGAATCGGCAACAGAGCGTTGGCGAATTTGATGAACACGACCACAATCGCGTGCTGACGCGGATAGGACAACGGCGGCTGGTGAGCCCAACAGAGGAGCATGCACGACGACAACCAAACAGTGAAGCACGCGAGCTTGCGTTGGGGTTCGGCGACAAGGCAAGGTCGAGCACACAGAGCGACATGAAGATGTTGAGAAGGAGACGATGACCATGAGCAGCAAACAACGACCACAGCGAGCCGACACCAAGCGAACTGCTGCAGATGACTGAGCACGAGCATCAAGCACTCAGCTAACGGACAGAGCCCACGTTGAGTTGACAAAAGGGAGACGCACGACACGTGACGTCGTGGACAGGAGCTGGACGCAGAGAGCGCACCCCGCGAGTGGAGGATGACTGCAAGCGGAGCGCACACAAGGAAGCAGGATGGCCGACGAGGCCCCCATGCGCTTTGTGAGTACCGCAACGAATCCGGATTTGCCTGCCCCCATCTAGCCGTCCATCCACAATGAGGCAATTCACGAGACCGGACAGCCGGCCCCAATCCTCGTCACGGCGTGGAGCATGGGGGGTGCCGAGTACCATACGGATGGAGGCGAGGTCCGACGATTGGACGCGAGCGAGTAGAGGAAACTAGGCGAGCTCTAGGGAGCACAACACCGTGGAGCATGCGGCTGGGCACAAGAATCCGAGCCAGGGACCGTGGGAGAGGGAGCAGCTGTCACACCTGGGTTTTGGGGCACCAAGACCCAGGCGCGAACATAATCACCAGGTGTGCTGGGACCAAGTCTCACACATATGATGAATCATGGCACATGATCGAATGTCACATCTTTACTATATAATAGGAGTTCTATACAAAAAAATAAGTAATTACATTATAATGAGACAACGGTCCAGCAACCCAAAGTTGACTGGGAGACGTCGGCCTAGATCTCTCACGAACACATCACAGCATCCTCCAAGCGCCTCATCCTATGGTACCTGTTCTTGACCTGTGGGGGGTGTGAGACAGCAAGAGTGAGCTCACATACGTTCATCGCTCAACAAGTTGTGGGGAATAATGTGCATGAACTCACCAAAGGTGGGAGCTCACGTGAAGTGTAAGGCTTACCAAAGAGGATGGTTAGAGCTGAGCGTTGCTTTTAAA
Source organism: Zea mays (assembly GCF_902167145.1). Classification (NCBI taxonomy): domain Eukaryota; kingdom Viridiplantae; phylum Streptophyta; class Magnoliopsida; order Poales; family Poaceae; genus Zea; species Zea mays. The sequence goes on from NC_050099.1 coordinate 116,284,537, forward strand.
GTTGGTCAAAATTTTATTAGCAGTTACTAAGTATAAGTATACCAACCCAATTAAGAAAAGTAGTAACATCACCTGCAATGCAATGCATATGACAAATTGAATTTAGTTCCATAAATTAATCATGTGAGGGTCCGAGCTGCTCATGACCGTGAGCACGACTAGTATACCAGTTTTACACACTGCAGAGGTTGCGCATCTTTACCCACAAGTCATGTTACCCATCTGCCAAGGGATCGCGACTTCCCATACACCTCTACTGAGGAGGCGAGGCAGGGTAACACTACGAGGCCTTTACAAAGTTCCACTAGCTTCAGAAAACCCGCTACAGTTTATAGGAAGCTCCAATGCAGGGATCCCTCGCATGATCGCCATCGCAGCAAAATCATCCCAAGGACCTCCCTACACTGACCACTCCCCTACTGCCCTTGCCCCTTTCGGGTAAGGTAGTCTTCCACTAGCTTTCCTAATTAATCAGCCAAGGGCGTCCATAAACCCTTGTGGTAGCACTGTTTTCCCGGGTGGTTCTCCATGTTCCAATTAACATAATGATCTTATCATGAACAGTAATAATAAACAGATAATAAAAGTGTGATCATGAATAATGTATCTTCATACCTAAAACCACATAAAGCACTAGCAAGTACTACCCAAAAAGTTCAGTGGTAAACAAGGTATAAAGATAGACAAACTAGGGTAACCTATTGGGTCCCATCAAAATTAACCTATGCAGATCATTATGATTAATCAGAACATGACTGAGTAAAGATAAGTGATCAAGGGCACAACTTGCCTGGGACTTGAGATTCCAGGTACCAACTTGCTCTTCAGGTGACTCGTAACCTCGCGCTAGTCGTAGCAATACAAACAAACATGGTATAGGCAAGATTAACATCACACCAATCATAAGAATAAATTGCATAATAATAATCTACGCGTCGCTACGAGATCATGGGATCGAGAACCGCTAAATTCGGAGCTATGGGTAAGAAGTTATGGTTTTCCGAAGATCTACGTGGTAAAATATAGCATAGACTAAGTGCAACACTTTAACCGATATTTCATGACAAAACAAAGTTACCATATAATAATAAATATTATTGTGAGACTAATGCAACTAGAATGGATCAAAGTGGAGTTATAGTTATTGGGTTACGAATTTATGAAGTTATTTAGCACCTAGAATAGATTAGTTCAAATGAACAATTTTAATTCAAGTTCCATGGATAAACAAGGGTACTAGGTGATAAACAATATTAATACAAAATTATTGCAACTGGAATGGGTCAATTCGGAGCTAAAATGGATTTTCTAGGAATTATACAATTTCTAGCATTATTTTTGTGCTAAAAAAGTATTTTATGTATTGTTTTTCCTATTTTATTAAGTCACTGGACTAAGCACACTAATTCAGGGAAGCCCGGGGTTAAATTTGCAAAAGTATACCAGACTCAGACTACTCCCGCGGGGACGGCGGGTTGTTTACGAAAAAGAGCAGGGTTTTTTTTTGAGAAAAGGGGCACGACGAAGGGGTATGCTCGATCCTGGACCGCACGATAGAAAATGGATGGCCCAGATTAGCCCCTACTCAATCCGAACCGGTACGCGCCGGCCACCGTAAGATCACAGATCTACGGCCAGAAGGCACTCTCCCCAGCATTAACCGCGCTAGCCATTAGATCACAGATCCACGGCCCAGATTTTCACACGCGAAGGGGTACGCCGGATCAATTCTCCACCACACATCCCCGGATGAACGGTTCAGAACGAATCGGTCACGCTCTAATCACAGGCGTCCATTACAGATCCAACGACCCTGCGCCCTTCTTCTTCTTCCTCCAGACACCGAACCCAACGGTGCCGCATAGCCCACGACGAAGCTTCCGCCGCCGGCGCGATTACAGGTACTCCGGTGCACTGATTTCTGCCCTAGCAGTATCCACACATTGCAGGCACAAAAGCGAAGGGATGGGTCATATGCTTACCATGAATGAGGGTACAGAGATGACCACCCACGATGCGGTTCGGTCCGAAGTGGATATCAGACGTCGGCGAGTAATTCATGGCATCACTGCTCCCTGCTTCACCCGTTGCGGTCCCAAACGGATTCACGGCGACCCAGCGAAGCACCAAACTCAGCTCAGCCCCCCAAATTCGCACGCAAACGTGTTCTCCCGGTGATGGATTCGCCCTCAATTTATCCGTCTAGTGTTTTGGGCGAGGCGGCGATGCTCCGATTTGGTGGAGAACAGGGTGCGACCAGGGCGGTTTATATACCCCGAGCCCCCGAACGCATCAGAGACGACCATGGTCAGCTGGTGATCCCGGTTTATCGCAACAACCCGCCGCGGCTTCACGGTGATTTCGGCGAGAGGTTGGAGCTGACAAAGTGGCCCCACCCGGTAGTGTCAGACGGCGTATAGTGCGGCGAAGTGGATGACGAGTGGACCCCTCCCGTCAGCGAAACTAGAGAAAAGGGAAAAACAAAAAAAGGGAAAGGAAGGGAAGTGGGCTGTGTGGGGGGGGGATTCTGTGGTGGGTTGACGGGCGTAAGGTGGGATTGGGCCGAAAATGGAGGACTTAGCCCAAGCGCCAGTTTTCTTCTTTTCTTTTATTTCGGTTTTATTTTCTTTTAAAGTAAATTCAAGTAAAAGTTGAATTTCAATTTGATTTGAATGCACAAGCAAAAGTTCAGCATGATGCAAATAATAATTATGTATTTGATTAGTTCTTTAATCCTTGCTTCAAAACATATAATTCTATACAGAATACTTCACACACTATCCATTCTTTTAGAAAACACTTTTGAATAGAAAACTCGTATACAAATTATATGTTCGAGATAAATAATCTCTTAGTACATAAAATCCTTTTATTTTAATCTTAATTAAGAAACATTCAAGTTAGGATATGTGACTTCAAAAGTTTTGAAAGAAGAGATAAAAAAAATTCTAACTCAAAATCTTTGGAAAATTTTATATAATTCTCAAAATGAGATTTTGAGGTGTTACAACAGCGGAGCTCACTAGAGAGCCGAGCCAGAGCAAGAAGAAGGGGCGCGGATGCAGGGGGTTTGACGGCGGCACATGCGCAGGGAGCAGGGCGCGGCCATGGCAGAGAAGAACGCGCACAGGGCGACGGCAAGGCTGAGCAGCACGCGGGGAGGAGCGCGTGCGGCAAGCAGAGCAAGCAGCTGAGGGGCAGGCAACCTGGGAAACGACACTGGAGCACCACGACACACGACCATGGGAGATAGGTGCACGGGCACGGAGCAGAAATAGGAACCAGGGGCGCGCGAGATCGGAAAGAGGGAGCAGAGGATGGGCGAGCCGAGCCGGGAATCACGGCGCGCAGAGGAGGAGGAAGGAGAGGGCTTGGGCACGCCATGGGGGGGAAAGCTTCAAGGAGGAGCCCGGCACAGGAGAGGAGCAAGCACCAGGGAGCTTGGGGAAGCTGCGCGACGCAGAGAGCCGCTCGGCGAGCGCAATAAGAAGCCGAGGAAGCCAGGTGCAAGCGAGCTGGCCAGGGCTTGGAGGCATGTCGCGAGAAAGAAGCTTGGGGAGGAGAGAGGCGCAGCTGCCGTGGAAGAAGCAGGGCGCGGTGGTGGAGGCAACCTGGAGGCCGAACTGCAGCAGGGAGGAAGCTCCACGCCTGGGCGCGACGGCTGGAGAAGATAAAAGACCTAGCGGCGATAGGATAAGCCTCAGGCCGCGTGATGGAAAAAAATCACAGCAAGCGGCGGTAGAGGATAGGATTGGCTGGATATTTTTTTATTTCTTCTTTTCTCCTTTTTTTACTGAAAATCATAGATATCTTTGAATCAAGATTTTTAGCGATAACAAAAAGGTCGATAGTACTTGTGACATAGTTTGATTCGATTCATAATCTGATGAATTTACCTGCGATTTGAACATCTAATTCCATGGTTACGGGAAATTTGTGTGATAACTGGATCTCAATTAGAATTCCTTGATTATCAACCTCGTGCACAATTTCTCTCAGACACTACGCGATTCCGATTATTTTGCCCCGAGTATTTTAGTCGTTGAGTTATAATAAATTGAGTTGGGACACGAATCACAAAAGTGGATCGAGCTTCCGAATTCGTATTTGCACGAGCGATGAGTTTTAAATAATCACCGAACACACCGATTTTCGGAACGACTATGTTCCGAACAACACGAAAATTTCGGATGAGCCGGGATAGATAAAAATAAAAACGATGTCACACTCGCGATAAATGAAACATATGCGATATTGAAATCGCAATAGGCGAAGATGATTAGATCTTAGTGTCCGTTTTATGTACTGATATCACGTGCTTAAATCCATACTCGTTGTCGAGCGGAATATAAACACCAGGGGTGTTACTCCGAGTTTTGTTGCCAAGAAGTAACAGGCCAGCAAGTGTACAATCACCTTCATAAGTGGAGGTCTATGTGGGTCAAAGTTTGCAAACTGATGGACATTAGTGGCGCTCTTTGGGAGGATACCTTATTCATAAGCTTAGAAGAGGGTCATTATGCTGCTTACATCAAGGTTAGGACCAACACCTTTCATTTTTCTAACTTGGTCTAACTTGAAACTGCTAACTTGAGTTGCTAACTCAATAGGATCACCCAAAAGATGCTGATTACCTCAATAGGCCCATAGAGAACTATTTGGAATTGGGGTTGCCAGTTGCCACAGGTAGGTTTGTAATGGGTTCAAATGAGCCTTTGGGCAAGCCAAGTGACATTGTTGACATCCTAGATGATGGAGCAGAAGGGACCTCAGAGTTTGTTGATGTTTCCAATCTAACTGGCAAGGGGAAGACTATTGATAAGGGTACCCCTAGTGACTCTAATGATAGCAAGCCTATGTCCAACTTAGGGAAGAGGAAGAGGTACATGACTGATGAAGATGTTGTTGTGTTCAATGGGATGAAAGAGGTTGTATCTGATGTTGCTGCTGCTGTCCGTGAAAGCATCCATGCTGAAGCACCACCTGGGATCTACATGGCTATAATCAACTGTCCTGGGTTCTCTAGGGAGGCTCTCATGTATGCCCTAAACCACATGATGGAGCATAAGGCCACCTTCCTAGTGTTCCTGGACATGACTCCTAATGATCGTGACCTATGGCTCAAGACTTTCCTAGCCAAGCACTGTTGGATCTTTTATGGGCTTGGCCCATTTATTGAATAAACTCTATGGTGTGTAATGGTGGAGAATACCAATAGTACCACATTGGAAGTCCAAGGGTCTTTTGCCTTGACTTATATGGTGGGATTTATTCCACTTAACTTGAGAAGTCAAGAAATGGACAAGGGCGTGCCACACGCGCGCGCGCGCGCGCCGCCGCCACCGCCGGCCGTGCCGGGCCGGGCGTGGCGTGGCGTGGCGTGGCGAGGCGAGGCGAGGCAGGCAGGCAGGCAGGCAGGCAGGCGAGCGGGCGTGGTGTGGTTGTGTTAATTTTTAGCACTCACTAACCGCGTATGTTAGCCGAGTGACCCTGTCTCTTCGTCAGTCAGCCGAGTGACCCTTCTCCTTCAGCTGCCGACTTATGGCGTGACTCGGCGAGAGCTGGCCGACTCATGGCATAACTCGGCTAGAGCTAGCCGACTCTTGGCGTGACTCGGCGACCTTTCTCCTTCAGCTTCCCTCTGCGAGAGGTTAAATAGAGGAGCACCCCTGTCACTCGGTACACGCGAGAAAACACTTTCAGAACACAGTCCAGCAGCCGAGTGAGGGTATTTCCATCTCGTGACTCTGCGCGCACAGAGAAGCGAGAGGGCAGGTGCCTCCGGAGCCCTTGCCGTTCGAGACCTTGCACGAGGGATCGGCAATTAGGTTTTTGGGGAGCGTCTACGCGACTGCCCAAAGTCTTCTTCCTGCTGACATGACAAGTGAAGTTGGACAAGGATCTAGATCCTCGGAGCGCATGGCTGGGTATGATCAATTCATCTCCTTACTGTTTTTCATTCTGCAAATTATATATGTTCATACCTGCTGTTTTATTTATAGCCATAAATTTATCCAATCTGTTTTGTCGTATTATATCATGACGTGTCTGATGCCTGATCATACTAGTAATATGATAAATCTGTTTGTCTTAATTTTACAGTCATGCTGTTTATGTTGCTATCTGTTTATTTTCAGTTGTTCCATAATAATACATGTTCCATGTTTATTTGCTTATTATATTTATATGATTCATATGTTTCATGTTCTCTTGATCCATATTGTTATGGATATATTTGAGATAATGATTTCTATCATTAAACATATTTTATATGTCATCATCATAATGTTAATTTATGGAATTAAAATTAAAATAATACGGAAAATGCCTATATTTCTAACAATCCAAAAACCTAATGTTAGGCATTTTTCTGTCAGAGGTTTTGCTGCTGTGCTAAAGCCTGATCCTTTTGATGGTAAAAACTTCTTGATATGGAAAGCTAAAATGGAATTGTGGCTAACTACAATGTCTTGTTTTCATGCCGCTGAGGGCAAGCCTGCAAACTTACCTCCTGAGGATGAGGCTAAGTTTAAGGCTGAAGACAACCTCTTTCGAGGAGCAGTAATTAGCGCACTGGATACTAAATTCCAGAAAAGCTATATCATCCTTCCCACGGGGAAAGAGCTGTGGGATGCCCTTGTTGGAAAGTTTGGAGTTACTGACGCTGGTAGCGAGCTGTATCTCATGGAGCAGCTGTATGACTACAAGATGGTTGAGAACCGATCTGTAGTGGAACAGGCTCATGAGTTTCAGGCACTAGCTAAGGAACTCGAACTTTTTCCTTGTCCTTTGCCTGACAAGTTTGTGGCTGGCGGTATAATCGCCAAGTTGCCACCTTCTTGGAAGGACTTTGCTACCTCTCTCAAACATAAGAGACAAGAGTTCAATGTGGAAGAGCTCATTGGTACTCTTGATGTTGAGGAAAGGGCTAGAACAAAGGACAGTGGAAAAGGTGTTGAGACCTCTACTGCTAATGTGGTGCAGAAGAGAAACTTTCGCAAGTTTAACAAGAAGAAAACCAGAACAAACCAGAGAACGCAAATAAACCTGTTCATACAGCACAATTTAAAAAGAAGAACAACAATAACAAGGGAAAGGGAGGATGCTTTGTCTGTGGCAGTGATCAACATTGGGCAAGAGAGTGCCCTGATCGCAAGTTCACTCAAGACAAGAAATCAGCTAATGTTGTAACCACTGAAACTGAAGAAGGAACAACTGGGTATGGTAATTCTTTACCATTTGTTCTTTCAGTCTGTAATTCACCTGAGTGGTGGATGGACAGTGGTGCAAACATTCATGTGTGTGCTGATGCCTCTATGTTCACTTCCTATCAGGTCGGGAGGTCTGGCGCCTTGTTGATGGGAAATGGGTCGCGTGCTCATGTTCTTGGTGTTGGTACGGTCATTCTGAAGTTTACTTCGGGAAAGACGGTGCCATTGAAGAGCGTGCAGCATGTGCCCTCTATCAAGAAGAATCTCGTTAGCGCTTCGATGCTATGTCGAGATGGATATAAAATTGTTCTTGAGTCTAATAAATGTGTTGTGTCGAAACATGGTACCTTTGTTGGTAAAGGATATGATTGCGGAGGCTTGTTCCGCTTATCACTGCATGATGTGTGTAATAAACTGGTGAATTCTGTTAATTTTTCTGATGAGTCAGATTTATGGCATTCACGGTTTTGTCATGCAAGCTTTGGCTGTCTTATGCAGTTAGCAAATATAAATTTAATTCCTAAATTTAACTTGGTCAAAAAGTCTAAGTGCCATGTGTGTGTTGAATCAAAACAACCCCGCAAGCCTCATAAGGCTGCTGAGGCGAGGAGTTTGGCACCTCTAGAACTTGTTCATTCTGATCTGTGCGAGATGAATGGAATTTTGACCAAAGGTGGTAAAAGATACTTTCTCACTTTTATAGATGACTCCACTAGATTTTGTTATGTGTATCTCTTAAAAACAAAAGATGAAGCGTTCAATTATTTTAAGACCTATAAAGCTGAAGTTGAGAATCAACTTGAGAGGAAAATAAAACGGTTAAGGTCTGATCGAGGTGGAGAATATTTCTCTAATGTGTTCGATGAGTTCTGCGTGGAACATGAGAGGACACCGCCATTCTCACCACAATCCAATGGGATTGCTGAAAGGAAAAACCGCACTCTAACAGATTTGGTGAATGCATGGTGGGGTGAGGCGATTTTGACAGCATGTCATGTCCTGAATAGAGTTCCAACAAAGAACAAAGAGATCACTCCATTTGAGGAATGGGAAAAGAGAAGATTAAATCTCTCATATTTGCGCACTTGGGGTTGCTTGGCTAAAGTGAATGTGCCAATCAACAAAAAGCGTAAACTTGGGCCTAAAACTGTTGATTGTGTATTCCTTGGGTACTCTTTTCACAGCACTGGGTATAGGTTCTTAATTATAAAATCTGATGTGCCTGATATGTATGTTGATACTATCATGGAATCTAGAGACGCAACATTTTTGAGAATGAGTTTCCTATGAAGAATACACCTAGTGATATAAGTCATGAGACTATAATTCCCCATGAGCACGAACTGTCGATTCCTATAGATCATGCCGAGGATTCTCACGTGCACATCCCTGAGGAGGATGACACTATAGTCACTCGAAAGAGCAAGAGACAGAGGGTTGCAAAATCCTTTGGTAATGACTTTATAGTGTACCTTGTGGAAGACACACCAACTACCATTAGTGAGGCATATTCCTCTCCTGATGCTGACTTATGGAAGGAAGCAGTAAGGAGTGAGATGGAATCTATTATGTCTAATGGAACTTGGGAGGTCGTTGACCGTCCTTATGGTTGTCAACCTATAGGTTGCAAATGGATCTTCAAGAAAAAGCTTAGGCCTGATGGTACAATCGAGAGGTACAAGGCAAGGCTTGTGGCCAAAGGATATACCCAAAAGGAGGGTGAAGATTTCTTTGATACCTACTCACCAGTGGCTCAATTGACTACAATTCGCACATTAATAGCCGTGGCAGCCTCTTATGGTCTTATCATTCATCAGATGGATGTTAAGACAGCTTTCCTAAATGGAGAGTTGGATGAGGAGATCTATATGGATCAGCCAGAAGGGTTTATTGCGAATGGTCAAGAGAACAAGGTGTGCAGGTTGATAAAATCATTGTATGGTCTAAAACAAGCACCTAAGCAATGGCATGAAAAGTTTGATAATACTCTTACAGCAGCTGGCTTTGTTGTAAATGAATCTGACACGTGTGTATACTATCGGTATGGTGGGGGTGAGTCTGTTATGCTGTGTCTTTATGTTGATGACATTTTGATCTTTGGATCAAATCTCAATGTGATTGAGGAAGTTAAAAATCTTCTATCGAGCAATTTCGAGATGAAAGATTTGGGAGAGGCTGATGTCATTCTAAACATCAAGCTTGTTAGAGAAACTGATGGTGGGGTAACTTTGTTACAATCCCATTATGTGGAAAAGGTATTGAGTCTCTTTGGTTTTAGTGACTGTGATCCTGCTCCAACACCTTATGACCCCAGTGTGCTATTAAGAAAGAATCGGAGAATAGCAAGGGATCAATTGACATACTCCCAGATCATTGGCTCGCTCATGTACCTTGCAAGTGCAACAAGGCCAGACATCTCTTATGCTGTGAGTAAGCTAAGTCGATTTGTGTCGAAACCAGGAGATGATCACTGGCGTGCTCTTGAGAGAGTGTTGCGGTATTTGAAAGGTACTATGACATACGGTATTCATTATACCGGAAACCCAAAAGTGCTGGAAGGCTATTGTGATGCCAACTGGATTTCTGATGCTGATGAGCTTTATGCCACAAGCGGATATGTGTTTCTGTTTGGAGGTGGCGCTGTTTCCTGGAAGTCTTGCAAGCAGACTATCTTAATGAAGTCTACAATGGAAGCAGAACTCGCAGCATTAGACACTGCTGGGGCTGAGGCCGAGTGGCTTCGTGATTTCCTATTGGACTTACCGGTAGTTGAAAAACCGATACCGGCTATTTCCATGAACTGTGACAACCAAACGGTGATAACAAAGGTTAACAGTTCTAGGAATAACATGAAGTCTACAAGGCATGTTAAGAGGAGATTGAAATCTGTCAGAAAGTTGAAAAACTCCGGAGTTATAACTGTGGATTATGTCCACACATCAAATAATCTGGCAGATCAATTCACTAAGGGTCTATCACGCAATGTGATAGAAAGTGCATCGAGGGAAATGGGTATGAGACCCATGTGAGATCTACTCTAGTGGTAACCTGCTCTATGTGATCAGAGATCCCGTGAAGTAGAGTGGAGAAACAAGCTAGGAGTAGATTGTGAGGAAAGATCCCTTCTTTAACTCATTTCTGATGCACATCTTTCCTATCTGTAAGGCAGGATGGTTTTTACCTTAATGTATTCCAAGAGTCTTATAAAGGTGAGATGTTGTCCTACAGAACATCTTCTGAGGAATACACCTATATGAGTCAGACTGCTAGTCACAGTCTATGGGACTTGGGTAATCCCTAAATACTCATGAAAGGCACTGAAGTGTGACTTATATGATTCTAAACAGCGGGAATACCCTTTTGCAGACTAGTATCAGCAAAGGATTTGAGTGAATCTTATTTCGCACAAAACTATCAATTCAAGGCATAGTCCATTGTTCAGTTGTGAATGAGTGAAACTCTTATTCTAGATGGATGTTCAACTTAACAGTCTCCATCGAAACACTGGTATATCAAAGGATTGTGATTCTGATACTTCATCATTACAAACCCTAGAGTTTGGTGGGGATTGTTGGATCTTTTATGGGCTTGGCCCATTTATTGAATAAACTCTATGGTGTGTAATGGTGGAGAATACCAAAAGTACCACATTGGAAGTCCAAGGGTCTTTTGCCTTGACTTATATGGTGGGATTTATTCCACTTAACTTGAGAAGTCAAGAAATGGACAAGGGCGTGCCACACGCGCGCGCGCGCGCCGCCGCCACCGCCGGTCGGGCCGGGCCGGGCGTGGCGTGGCGTGGCGTGGCGTGGCGAGGCGAGGCGAGGCAGGCAGGCAGGCAGGCAGGCAGGCGAGCGGGCGTGGTGTGGTTGTGTTAATTTTTAGCACTCACTAACCGCGTACGTTAGCCGAGTGACCCTGTCTCTTCGTCAGTCAGCCGAGTGACCCTTCTCCTTCAGCTGCCGACTTATGGCGTGACTCGGCGAGAGCTGGCCGACTCATGGCATAACTCGGCTAGAGCTGGCCGACTCTTGGCGTGACTCGGCGACCTTTCTCCTTCAGCTTCCCTCTGCGAGAGGTTAAATAGAGGAGCACCCCTGTCACTCGGTACACGCGAGAAAACACTTTCAGAACACAGTCCAGCAGCCGAGTGAGGGTATTTCCATCTCGTGACTCTGCGCGCACAGAGAAGCGAGAGGGCAGGTGCCTCCGGAGCCCTTGCCGTTCGAGACCTTGCACGAGGGATCGGCAATTAGGTTTTTGGGGAGCGTCTACGCGACTGCCCAAAGTCTTCTTCCTGCTGACATGACAAGTGAAGTTGGACAAGGATCTAGATCCTCGGAGCGCATGGCTGGGTATGATCAATTCATCTCCTTACTGTTTTTCATTCTGCAAATTATATATGTTCATACCTGCTGTTTTATTTATAGACATAAATTTATCCAATCTGTTTTGTCGTATTATATCATGACGTGTCTGATGCCTGATCATACTAGTAATATGATAAATCTGTTTGTCTTAATTTTACAGTCATGCTGTTTATGTTGCTATCTGTTTATTTTCAGTTGTTCCATAATAATACATGTTCCATGTTTATTTGCTTATTATATTTATATGATTCATATGTTTCATGTTCTCTTGATCCATATTGTTATGGATATATTTGAGATAATGATTTCTATGATTAAACATATTTTATATGTCATCATCATAATGTTAATTTATGGAATTAAAATTAAAATAATACGGAAAATGCCTATATTTCTAACAAGCACTACCACATCTGAACTAATCTGTCTATCCTTGATACTGTTTAAGAATAGATTTGGTCCACTTGCTCTATTCCATCTATCATACATGCTACTTAAGAATAATGATGTTTCCCTGAGTTCTATGGGTTTTCCTGTTTCAGAACAGATATGCTACACTTTATTTGATGTGTCTGTCCTTTATGTCCCTTTATGCTGTTTAAGAACATATATGCTACGCTTGCTGTATTCTATCCTATTATGTTGTTTAAGAACATATATGCTACACTTGATGTATTATGTCTATCCTATATGCTACTTAAGAACATATATTCTACAATTGCATTGAGCAATGATGTTTCCCTGAGTTAGATTAACATGAGTTCTATGCATTTCCCTATTTGAGAACAGATATGCTCCACTTGCATAGAGCAATGATGTTTCCCTAAGTTAGATTAACCTGAGTTCTATGCATTTCCCCATTTGAGAACAGATATGCTACACTTGCATAGAGCAATGATGTTTCCGTGATTTTTATGCATTTCCCTATTTGCTAGCTTATTTATTGGTCTGTTTGTAGACCTATTTTGCTGGTCTGTTTGTTGATATCAATCTGAGAACAGATATGCTAGTTGATGATTAAGAAGTGATATTCTACTCTTGTTCTTACCATAATTGACGAGTTTGGTATATGCCTATGATGCTAACCTAGTATGCAAAGATATTAGTCAATGAAAGCTGAGGCTAATCTTATTTGCTGGTTAAAAGAATCAAGTGTAAATTGTGTAGATAGTGGCTGTTACTACTGTCAAGCTTACTCTGTCAAGCTATTAAGCTGGTAAATTGTGACAGCTTGAATCAAGCTATCAAGATTTCCATGTTGCTATCTCTGTCCATGTTACTATCTTTGTCAAGCTGCCAAGATGGTAAATTGTGTATATTTTTCAAGCTGTCAATCTGGTATATGCCTATGATGCTAACCTAGTATGCAAAGACAGTGGTCAATGAAAGCTGAGGCTAGTCTTATTTGTGGTATCAAACAACCAAGTGTAAATTGTGTAACCTATCAAGATTATGTTACTACTGTCCATGTTACTACTGTCAAGGTGTTACTACTGAAAGCATCTAGGCCCCTGGTTGGTTTTAGTGATTAATAACAACGTAATATTATATGTGACTAACGTGTGTTTGGAGAGACAAATAGTAAGTTAGGTCACATTACAGGTAGATGTACTACAACAGTGAAAACAATCCCGGAGATAAGAACTTGAAGCGACGACTAAAGCAACAAAACAAAAAGTGAAGGTCTTCGTATTCCGAGTGTCAAGGAGTTGCGGACACTCGTGATATAGTTAGGTCTTTTATTTTGTTTTAGTAATACTATAAAGAGGGGTTGTCGATGAGTAGTTTGACCAAGAGAGTTCTAGTGTAGTGTTGGTACATATTCACACTCACATATAGTGCTAGGTGTCACTCGAGAACATACTCACGAGTTAGAACGGAAACCGATTTAAAAAACAGAAGAAAACATAAACTAGGGTTTCTGGCTTTGGGGCACCGAACTATCCGGTGCACCATCTGCCAGTGTGGCCTGCCTGGCCCAGGGAAGAGTGGTTCCCTGCGCAGAAACCCGAGAGCGCGAAGTCTGGGAGATGAATTTTAGTGGCACACCGGACTGTCCGGTGCACACCGGACAGTGACTGTTCACTGTCTGGTGTGCCATCTGCCCAACAGCTAGCTATCAGAACTAGCCGTTGGAGTCGACCAATGGCGCACCGGTGGCGCACCGGACTGTCCGGTGCGCCCATGCGTAGTAGAATTTGTGTAATGGCTAGTTGGTGGGTGTGGGCTATTTATACCCCCTCCACCCACCATATTGATTGTCTTGCTACCCCCATTTACTCCTACACATTGGTAGAGCATTGCAAGCACCACAAAGCCTAGTGAGGTGATTAGAGAATCTTAATCCCGCATTTGGACCTCATTAGCGCTAGCAAGAGCCACCTAGAGCACACACCGCATGCATTAGGCTTCTCTTGGTCAAGTGAAAGTCTACGGCTTGTTACTCTTGGTGATCAGCATCACCTAGACGGCTTGGTGGCGTTGGGAGCTCGGTGATCACCGTGGAGATCTTGTTGGTGACCCGACTCAAGTTTGTAAGTGGTCGTGAGGGATCCACCACGCCGGAGTGACAAAGGATCATCTCATAGTGAGCACTTGGTTCTTGTGAGGACCAAGAGGAAGCGATACCCTTGTGCGGGTGCTCCAACGAGGACTAGGGGAGAGTGCTGACTATTCGATACCTCGGGAAAAATTAGAGGAGTCTTCTAAACCTTGCTTTACATTCCGCACTTAATTCAAGCATTTTACATTGTGTATTTGTTTAGCAAGTATTTGAAGTATTGTCTTTGCATTGTTGTATTTCTAGTATTATTCTCTTATTGCTAGTTGTCGGGGTGAAGTTGGGTTCTTGCTTAGGTTTTAATTAGTGTTGATTTTTAGAAAAGCCCAATTCACCCCCTCTTGGGCATCGTGATCCTTTCAATTGGTATCAGAACCTTGTTGCTCTTAGATTAGCTTAACCGCTAGAGTAACGATGTCCGGTGGGGATGGACCTCCTCCCGTTTTTGATGGTGACAATTTTCCATATTGGAAAATTCGTATGGAAGCTTATTTAGAGGCTATAGACATTGGTGTCTACAAAGCCGCCACATAAGGTTTCCCTGAACCTAGAGATCCCACAAATCTTGTAGGAGAAGAGTTTAACTATGAGAAATGGAATGCCGAGGCCAAAACACTCTTTTTAGAGGCCTTTGCAAAGATGTGTTTAATAGAGTTAGAAACCATAAAAATGCTCATGATTTGTGGATGGACATATGTGCTCTACATGAAGGAACTAGAAGTGAGCGTGAGGAGAGATATCACATTGCTATGAGAAAATTAAATTCTTTTGAGATGCTTGCTAATGAAAATGCCAATGCTATGTACTCACGTCTCAATATTCTGTAGAGGAAGTAAATAGCTTGGGGCTTACACAAATTTCACAACCGAATGTTGTGAGAAAGATTCTCAGTGTCCTCCCAACTGACAAATATGGACACATTGTCACAGTGCTGCATCAGATGGATCTTTCAGTTGCCACTCCTACACAGATTTTAGGAAAGATCAATGCTCGTGAGATGTACATGCACATCAATGGCAAAGATGAGTCATCTTCCAAGAGAAAGGATTTGGCTCTCAAAGCAAATCAAGAAAGAAAAGGAAAAGCTAAAGTACAAATTGAGGAGGAATCCTCAAGTGATGATGATCTTGATGCTAACATTGCCTTGATGGTGAGGAAGACCACCAAGATGTTAAAGAAGCTCAACAGAGAAGGCATAAAGTTTGACTCAAGAAAGAAGAAATTCTTTTCCAATAAAAGAAAGCCTATTTCTGATATAGATTGCTACAACTGTGGAGAGCTTGGTCATCTTGCTCAATAATGTAACAAGCCCAAGAAGAACAAGTTCAAGAGCAAGAAAGAAGATGATAGTGATGATGAGAAAAAGGAAAAGAGATTCTTCAAGAGGAAGGATGGGAAGCACAAGAGGTTCCACAAAAAGAAAAATGGAAAGGCATACATTGTTGGTGACTGGCTCACTGACATTGAGTCATCAAGTTGATCTTCTTCAAGTGAAGAAAAAAATGATGAAAAAGTTGCCGCCATCGCTGGGGACTTCTCTTCACCACCACCATCACCATCATCGACTTCTCACCTATGCCTCATGGCTAGAGGTTAATGGAAGGTACAAAATTATAATGATATTATTGATGATAGTGATAGTGATGATGAATTTGCTTCACCTTCCTATGATGAACTAGCTGACTTGCTTAAAGAATACACTCAAATCATTAGGAAGTAAAAAGCTAAATGTGATAAGTTGAAAGATGAAAATGAATTTTTAAATGCAAAATATGACATAGTTATGAAAGCTAGTGATGAAATGAAAGAAGAAAACAAAACTATGTCATCCACTGTAAATGAGCTTATATCCTCCCTGTTGGGGGTATGCTTCGTAGCCGAAGATCCTAAAGAAAGAAACACCTTCGACAGGTCCTCTCCAAAGCAGCGCCGAAGCTATCGCCTATAAAGCTTCGGCACAGTGACATGTCTCAAGACGAAGGGGTGAACCGACTTAAAGATGAAATGACTTAAAGACCCATGATATTCTGTGTCATTATTGTAGTTCATTATAAAGGGCATAAATGTAATTATACACAGGCTGCGCGCTGTGCCTATAAATAGGTGAATAGTACCCTGGTACTGTTCACGGAATTCTGTAATCACGTATTGGGCATTTGCTTCTGTATTATACTGGTATTTCAGCTTTCCTTCAAGCTGAAGGTACATTTATAATTTGTCATCATTTCTATAATAATAGAATAAAAATGAGTTAATAATAATAATCAATTGCTTATATTATTTCTTCATATTTTATGTAAATCCTTCTTCACTATTCATTGTGCTTATGAAGGTATGCCATTCATAACCTTCGTCCGAAATTCATTATATCCCAAGGGAGATAATGCTTCGAAGGACGAAGGACCATAATATTTAACCATTTCTGTGTTGCCTTGTTCTTGATTCATAGAAGTTAAGAACTAGTCCCCAACATTGGCGCCCACCTCCGGTGAACTCACATCCACTTGCTGAGCCGATGCCTTCGTTCCAAGCTGGAGTTGCTTCGGCTTCGAAGTTTGTGCTCCCGATAACAGGCGATTCATGCTCAGAGCCGGCTAACAAGAAACAGAAGAAGGAGGCACAGAGAAGGGTACAACATGTAGGGGTACAAGGACCCTTCATCAAGTCAAGATGGTCTCACATCCCAATTACCTTCTCTCAAGAGGATCTTCAGCTCAAGGATTACCCACACAATGATGCTATGGTTATCTCTTGTGTGATCAAAGGATTTCTGGTCCACAATGTTTTGGTTGATACAGGGAGTGCAGCGGACATTATATTTGCTAAAGCCTTCAGACAAATCCAAGAGCCCGAAGACAAGATCCATGATGCCACACACCCCCTTTGTGGCTTCAGAGGAAGGCAGATTGTAGCACTTGGCAAGATCACAATGCCAGTAACCTTCGGTTTTATCAACAACACAAGGACTGAACAAGTTGTGTTTGATATTGTTGACATGGAATACCCCTACAATGCAATCATTGGTCGTGGTACTCTTAATGCCTTTGAAGCAATTCTTCATCCAGCATATCTTTGCATGAAGATACCTTCGGACCAAGGGCCCATTGCTATTCATGGAAGTCAGGAAGCTGCCAGAAGGGCCGAAGGAAACTGGACAGACTCAAAAGCAATCCATAACATAGATGGAGCTGAAGCTTGTGAGCAATACAAGTATAGAAGAGAGAAAGCTGCTTCGGCCGATCAGCCGAAGCCCATGCTCTTATGCGATGACATAGCAGAGCAGAAGGTGCTATTAGGATCTCAACTGTCCGAAGAACAGGAGAAAACCTTGATAAGGTTTCTGTTTAACAACAAAGATGTTTTTGCATGGTCAGCTAATGATCTTTGCGGAGTCAACAGGGATGTTGTTGAACACTCGCTCAATGTTGATCCATCCTTCAGACCCAGAAAGCAGAGGCTTCGGAAGATGTCTGATGACAAGGCCGAAGGTGCTCGGAATGAAGCGAAAAGACTCAGCGCCGGGGTCATCAGAGAAGTAAAATACCCAGAATGGCTAGCCAACACTGTTATGGTAAAAAAGGCCAAAGGCAAATGGAGGATGTGTATTGATTTTACTGACCTCAACAAGGCCTGTCCGAAAGATAAGTTTCCCTTGCCAAGAATAGATTCCCTAGTTGATGCAGCAGCTTCATCAAAACTCATGAGTCTGTTGGATTGTTATTCAGGCTATCATCAAATTTGGATGAAGAGGGAGGATGAGCCAAAAACCAGCTTCATAACCCCTAGCGGAACATATTGTTACCTTCGGATGCCTGAGGGGCTCAAGAATGCTGGAGGAAGCTTCAGCAGAATGACAGTGAAAGTTCTTCACTCTCAGATAGGCAGAAATGTGCTAACTTATGTCGATGATATCATTGTAAAAAGCACGAAGCAAGAAAATACATTGCTGATCTGCAGGAGACTTTCGCTAATTTTAGACAGGCCGGTCTAAAGCTAAATCCAGAAAAGTGTGTTTTCGGAGTAAAGAAGGGGAAATTCCTTGGTTGCCTAGTTTCAACAAAAGAGATCGAGGCTAATCCAAATAAAATCGAATCTATTCTTCGAATGGAACCACCAAGCACAAAGAAGGGGGCTCAGCGACTGACGGGAAGACTTGCATCTTTGAACAGATTCATATCTAGATCAGCAAAGAGAAATCTACCATTTTTTGAAATACTGAAGTCAGCCGAAGTTTTTCAATGGGACCAGTTCAACAGAAAGCCTTCGACGAGCTGAAGCAGTATTTGATAGACCTAACGACATTAACTCCACCAATGCCAGGGGCTCCTCTGTTGTTATATGTGGCAGCTTCGCACTCAGCTGTAAGTGCGGCACTTGTCGAAGAGAAGCTTGAAGGGCAAGTCAAAAAGCAAGCCCCAATATACTTCGTCTCCGAAGTCCTTAGTTTATCAAAGAAAAATTATACAGAATTGGAGAAGGTGCTGTATGCTGTTTTGATGGCTTCCAGGAAGCTTCGGCACTATTTTCAAGCATACAATATAATTGTCCCTTCTTCACAACCATTGAAGGATATTATGAGAAATAGAGAAGCTACTGGAAGGGTTGGAAAATGGGCTGCGGAACTCAATGAGTTTTGCATTGATTATGTGCATAGATCTTCGATTCAGTCCCAGGCGTTAGCAGACTTCATTGCTGACTGGACGCTAGGGGCTCAGGAAGAAGAAGCGAGTAAAGATGCCGAAGCTTGGACAGTATTCTGCGATGGTTCTTGGGGAACCTTTGGGGCAGGAGCAGCCGCTGTGTTAGTTGCACCCTCCAAAGTCAAAACTTGCTACGCAGCAAGACTTGATTTTAGCTGCACAAATAACATTGTTGAGTACGAAGCTTTGCTTTTGGGTCTTCGGAAGTTAAAGGCAATGGGAATTAGAAGGGCAGTTCTTAAAACTGATTCCTAGGTTATTTCTAGTCATATTGACAAGAGTTGTAAAGCAAGAGACCCGAAGCTTGAGAAATATTTAGACACGGTCCTAAGGATTGAAGCTTCCTTTGAAGGGTTTTCTGTCAAAAATATTCCTCGAGGAGAAAATGAACATGCTGATTTGCTAGCCAAGTCAGCAGCACAGGGGCTGCCCTTACCTTCGGAAGTATTTTTTGAAACAATAAAAGCACCTTCGGTTGAACTTCTTGAGAGAGCAGTCCTCAATATATCTCCTGTTTATAGTGAAGACTGGAGAACTGAAATCATCCTTTTCCTTCAGGGTAATTTTCTTTCAGATGACGAAGCTTATAACAAGAGAATAGAGGCAAGAGCTCGACCATATGTTATAATAGAAGGGGAGTTGTACAAGCATGGACTCTGTTCTCCACTACTCAAATGTTTATCTAGAGCCGAAGGTATAGAATTGATGAAGGAAATACACGCAGGCCTGTGTGGATCTCACATTGGATCCATGCCTTTGTTGGGAAAAGTTTTTCGTCAAGGATTTTATTGACCAAAGGCAGCTTCGGATGCAGCGGAATTAGTCCAAAAGTGTGAAGGCTGTCAGAAATGTGCAAGAGATCAAAAACAACCTTCGTATTTAACCCAGTTAATACAACCCACTTGGCCATTGCAAAGGTGGGGCCTTGATTTGTTAGGTCCGCTACCACCAGCACAAGGGAACTTAAGATATGTTGTAGTGACAGTGGAATATTTTTCTAAATGGATCGAGGCAAAGCCTTTAGCCACAATAACTTCGGTTACTATTCAAAAGTTTTTCTGGCAAAATATTGTCTGTCGCTTTGGAGTGCCGAAGGCCATTACTGTGGACAATGGAACGCAGTTCGATTCCGAAGCTTTCAGAGAATTTTGTGAACAAATTGGCACGAAGATCCATTTTGCATCAGTTCGGCATCCGGAGTCAAATGGACTTGTTGAAAGGGCTAATGGCATCATAATGACGGGAATAATGAAGTTAATCTTCAATCAGCCCAGGGGAAAGTGGCCAGATGAATTAATCAAAGTGGTGTGGAGCCACAACACAACAATATCAAGATCAACAGGTTTTACACCATTCAAATTGTTGTTTGGTGACGAAGCAATAACCCCAGAAGAAGCTAAAGCGGGATCAAGAAGAACAATGGCTTCGGCAGAAGACGAAGCTGATTATTCTGTGGCAAAAGATGCTATAGAAGGGATCAGACTTCAAGTTGTAGAGAATATCAACAAATATCAAGCCGAAACAATAAAATGGCGTGACAGAAAGGTTTGGCTAAAAAATATTAATCCAGGACACTTGGTACTTCAGAGAGTCGCCAACCCAAACACAGTAGGCAAGCTACAACTGAAGTGGGAAGGACCTTTTCTGTTAATATCTTCGTCAAGACCCGGTTCTTACAGATTGAAGGATATGGACGGCAACGACATTCCTAGATCATGGAACACGGATGAGCTTCAGCGATATTATGTCTAGTTTGATGTAATTTTTTATATTCTTTTTTATGGCACCCTTTTCCTTTCCAAAGGGGGAGAAAGGTTTTTAATGGGGCCATAGCATTTAATTTTTCTTTTTATTTCAGCTCTATAAAAGCAATATCCCCCAAAGATGTAAATGTAAAAGCTGAGAATGCGCCATCGAGTGCAAAGAAAAAAGAAAAGAAAACAAGGAGAAGCTCAAAAGTCGTTCCTAAGGGAATGCAGAGCTTACAGCGAAAAGTCAACGCTGATTCCGCCGAAGTAAAAGGCGAAGAAGCTCCTAAGGGAGGCTTACAGCGAAAAGTCAATGCTGATTCCGCCGAAGTAAAAGGCGAAGAAGCTCCTAAGGGAGGCTTACAGCGAAAAGTTAGCGCTGATACACCGAAAAATAAACGGTGAAGCCGAAAAATAAGCGGCAAAGAAGATTTGAGTCATTCCCAAGGGAATGAAGGGTTGGATTATGGCTTCGAATATGTATTTGGAAATTCATTTGCACGATACATTACATCATGACATTTGCATTCATAAACATTCACTTAGACATACATAGGATCATCATCAGCATAACATACAAACTTGCTTCGGTTCCGAAAGGAAGGTAATTTTATGCTTCGCTGTGTACGCAAAGAAGGGAAGGTGTTTTTCGCTTATGGCTCAAAAGTATTAATTTCGTCCACACCAAAGCATTTCATACATGGACGAAAAAGTAAGATTATATTACAAAGTGAAACTCAAGTTACATCATACTTTATACAAGTTTTTACAGGAATTTTTTGAGCTACTTTTACAGATTACTCAAGCTTCGACAGCATCTCTGGAGCTTCATCCTTTTACTCTGTAGCTTCAGCTTCGGCTTGGTCAATCTGTTCGGAAGTATTGTAAGCTAAATTCAAAATTCAAAGGAAAAGGTAAGCATAAGGTATGATTTTGTTACCAGCTTAAGGTGGCTCCGAGCTTTGTCACCAGCTTTGCTCCGACCACCCTTTGTCCATACTAACTTTATAAATCTATTTGCAATACTCCGAGCCAGATTGGGAACATTATCTAGGTCTGCTGGTGACAGGCTGAAGTTGGGTCTATTAACAATCTTGCCGTGATCACAGCCAGACTTCAAAAAGGCAACAACTATGCCCCGAGAAGCTGCCAGGGCACAGAAGTCGCTATGCCCAGCTATAACTTCGTCAAGATCATTAATTTCACCCTCAATGTGCTCAAAGGCACCAGGCAGGTCTTCAGCTGAAGGAGTAAACTCTTCACTACTGGCTCCAACAAAATGGAACACTTGCTTTAACTGATGAATGCATCGACTGCTGAACTCCAGGCACTTATTCTGAAGATTTTTCAAAGATTCTTTCAGTTCCGAATTTCTTTGAGCTTCG
Source organism: Zea mays (assembly GCF_902167145.1). Taxonomy (NCBI): domain Eukaryota; kingdom Viridiplantae; phylum Streptophyta; class Magnoliopsida; order Poales; family Poaceae; genus Zea; species Zea mays. Next base: position 116,306,511 of record NC_050099.1, read on the forward strand.
GCTTCAAGTTTTGCATCAAGCTTCAGCTTTTCTTGTTCGAAATTTTCTGATTGGGAAAGAAGCTTCAAATTTAATTCTGTTATTTTTGCTTCAGCGTCCACTAATAAGCCTTCAACTGTTTGTAGCTCGAAGTCTTTCTTCTCGATGGCAGCAGATTGCTCTTTTATCTTGTTTTCTAAGTTTTCAATTATAACTTCTTGCCTTTTATCCTCTAAGTCTTGCTGCATTTTTAATGCCTTGCTCAAAAGTATACTCTGCGGACAAATAACCTTCGTTAGAAAATATTTCTGTGGCCACAAATAATAACAGTTAAACACAAGATATTTACCTTAAAATTAGAATAGAACAAGCTGCCGACAATGTGTTGTCGTCGGAAGCAGCTTATATCCGCTTCGAGCTTCGGGAAGCCGATACTCTTTGATAGAGTACCGACAACCTTCGTACCAGTTTGATCTCGTATGCAGCCTAACCCTTCATCATTAATACCACCGAAGAGAAGCGCCCCCGGCCGGTACCCTCAAGATATAGCATACTCTTTTAATTCCTCTTTTTCAGCTTCTGTTAGCTTCTGGCCAACTAAGTTTCGGAAGTCAAAAGTTTCATCTTCCGAAGTATCTTCGGTTATTCCTTCTTTCTCGGGTTTTGCGGTCGTGGTCTCTTCGGTGGCTGCAGCAGTTTCTTCAGCGGCCATGTTTAGCAGCATTTTATCTATATCAGCAGCTATGCTCTCTAAATTAATATCTTCGGAGTTGGCATCTTCGGCTCTGGCTTCTTCTGCGGCAACCTCCGAAGGTACAGCTTCGGTAGCTGTTGTGCCTTCAATCGCCAGCACCTTCGGAGTTGGAGCTCTTGGTGGTGTTGTTTCAATCACTTCTGTCACGGTAACAATCCTTTGCCTTTTTGGCCTAGATGCCTTTGTTTTTGTGGGCTTCTTTTCATTATGAAAAAGCTTCGTCAGATGAAGCCCCAATGGACTTAGTTTGACAGGCAAAGTTTCAGTCATTACCTTTAGAATTTCCTCTATTTCAGCATCGGAAGATGTTGTAGAAGTCTTCTCTTCTTCATCAATTGATTTTTGCTCTGGGATCGAGTCCTTTCTTTTCTTCGAAGCTAATACTTTCGCTTCAAACTTTTGTTTCTTCTTCTTTGATTGATCTTCGTCGTCTTTGTTCATAGCGCCAGCCACTCTTTTTCTTTTCTGCCCTTTGGCACCCTTGTCGAGTCGTTCATAATCAGGATATTCAAAGCCTATAGCATCCAGCACTCTGTTTAGCCTTCATTTCAGACGGGTGCCGAAGGCTGCTGTCATCAATTGATCTTCTTTTTTAGAATAATTCCCAAGAATTTCGGTGCACATTACTTCGATTTTTTCTAGCCATTCTTGGCAGGGTGCTTTGAAATATTTCTTGAACTTGTAGTGGTAAGGCAGTCGGACAAGTTCCCCCTCTTTCTTCTCTCCTTCAAGCTTCGGCATAGCCCATTCCTTCATAGTTGGAAATATTTTGAAAGCCAAAAAATCCTGCACTAAGTCCCTAGTGCCAATGTGCTCTGCGATAATCCTGAATTCAGCTAGCGCAGTTTGGGTTGGACCTTCTGGTGTCATATTGCATTGGGGTCTGGTCTCTCCGAAGATCAATTCTAGCGGACTCTACACCAGCTTCTCCTTGTCATCGTCAATTTTGACATAGAACCATTCCGATTTCCAGCCTGCCGGCCACTTGCTTCGGTAGCTAATCACAGGAAATTTTGTAGTCTTCCGGTAAGCAAAATTGTAACAACCCAAATTTTCATGTAATCCATCCTTTCTGGCCTTGGTTTGGTAATGTAGCTCGTGCACCCGGCAGAAACCTTCGGCAAATGGTTCCACCCCTGGCTTCGGAGAGCCCAAATATAAACACTGAGCCTAACGATAGCGTTAGGAGTTAGTTGATGAAAGTGGATCCCAAACTTCTTTAGCACATCGGCAATCATCTTATTTAAAGGGAATCTTAAACCAGCTTTGAGGAAACTCTTGAAAACCACTATTTCATCTTTTTTTGGCTTTGGAGTAGTTTCTTCTCCACCGAAGCGAATCAGCTCTTTCTTATCTTCGCTGAAATAGCCCAACTTCACCATCTTAGGAAAATCAGCTTCAGAGATGGTGGATTTTCCGAAGTCCAGGTGGCTAGGCTTGCTCGGCACTGCGCTGCTGTAATCATCTTCGGAATCGGTCTCTTCAATACCAGCTTGCTCTGCTTCAGCAGCAGGGACGTCTTCCGGTGTTACCAACCCAGATCGCTTCATTGCCTCCGAAATAGGAACAGTCTTAACAGCTTCGGTCTCATCCCCATCATGATCGACCCTTGCAGTAGAGCGAACTCTGGCCATTTGATTATGACTTACTTGAAATTTTTGGTGTTGGCTTTTTTGTCTTTTCCGAAGCTCTTACTCTTGTGCCAAAGCAGATTCACAAGCGAGGTTTCGTTTGAGCACGATGATCAAGCTTCGGCTATGACTAAAAATTTGGTAGCAAAACAGTACAATAACAATGAATGCTATGGTAACTTCACACCTACCCGTCTGTTTATATAGTGCTGCAGGTGGGAAGGTGAATCGGCAAGGTCTCCAGCACCGAGCAAACAGTCACCCGCACTCACTGAGTGGTGGGCCACATAGTTCGAAAAGGTGCGGCAAGATGGGTCGCGCGCGCGACGATTATTTTAATCGTTTCTCGCCAACGAGCTCAGGGAAGGTGTTTTTTGGATCTTCGGCATCCCGAAGCCTAGAGGATTTTTTCACGGATCAAGCTCGTTACGACAAACGATCTAGCACCGCGAAGGGGCTACTGTTGGGGGTATGATTCGTAGCCGAAGATCCTAAAGAAAGAAACACCTTCGGCAGGTCCTCTCCAAAGAAGCGCCGAAGCTATCGCCTATAAAGCTTCGGCACAGTGACATGTCTCAAGACGAAGGGGTGAACCGACTTAAAGATGAAATGACTTAAAGACCCATGATATTCTGTGTCATTATTGTAGTTCATTATAAAGGGCATAAATGTAATTATACACAGGCTGCGCCCTGTGCCTATAAATAGGTGAACAGTACCCCGGTACTGTCCACGGAATTCTATAACCACGTATTGGGCATTTGCTTCTGTATTACACTGGTATTTCAGCTTTCCTTCAAGCTGAAGGTACATTTATAATTTGTCATCATTTCTATAATAATAGAATAAAAATGAGTTAATAATAATAATCAATTGCTTATATTATTTCTTCATATTTTATGTAAATCCTTCTTCACTATTCATTGTGCTTATGAAGGTATGTCATTCATAACCTTCGTCCGGAATTCATTATATCCCAAGGGAGATAATGCTTCGAAGGACGAAGGACCATAATATTTAACCATTTCTGTGTTGCCTTGTTCTTGATTCATAGAAGTTAAGAACAAGTCCCCAACACTCCCTAAAAGATGCTAAGGATAAATGTGACAAGTTAAATGAAGCTAATAGGGAGTTGAAAGATAGACTAGTAAAAATTAAGGAAGACTATACTAAGATTAAATTTTATCATGATAATCTTCTTGTTGAAGATGAACTTTTATCTTGCAATACACATGAGGCTATTAACCCAGTTGTTAAGATTGATGTAGCAACCTCATGTGATGATTTGAGTCAAGGTGATCAAACTAGTCTACATGATGAACTGGCCGAAAAAGTTGAAGTCTTGACATTAGACAACCAAAAATTGAAGAGATATTTGACTAATGCAACTACTAGAGGAAAGGTTGCCATTGAGAACAATGACTTCAACAATGAGTTGGCAGTGGATAATGAAAGGCTTAAAAATGAGGTCAAGAAACTTAAGAGTGAAAATGAACATCTTGCAACAAGTGTGCAAACGTTCAACAAGGGCCAATACCTTCAAAATGAATTGCTCATGAACACTATCATGAAAAACAACAAGAGTGGTATTGGATATAATTCTTTTGTGCAAAAGAAAGCTACAACTCAATACAAGACAAAGCAGACTCATAAGCCTATCAAATGCTTTGAGTGTGGAAAAGAAGGTCATTTTATTCACAACTGCAAAGCCAAACCACCAACTCCCTTGCCTAAGCACTCAAGACCATTTGCCTTCAATGATCATTATGTTCTAAGAAAAGTAGCAAATGGAAAAGTTGCAAAGGCCTTGATTGAGAAAGTCACTGGTCCCATGCAATATAGGGCCCTCGAAACTCAAGCTTGTTTTGTCTATGGATGTAGGTGAACTACAAGACCAGTGGGAGCCATTGGGTTATTGACAGTGGATGCACACAACATATGACATGCAACCCACAGATGTTCACCTCACTTGATGAGAATGTTGATGGACAAGACAAAATCACATTTGTTGACAATTCAAAGGGAAAAGTTCAAGGACTTGGCAAGGTGGCAATTTCAAATGATCTATCAATTTCAAATGTTCTCTTGGTTGCACCTTTGAGCTTCAACTTATTATCATGGGTCAACTCTATTATCTTGGCCTTCAATGCTTATTCACTCCAACAAAGGTTATTGTATCAAAAATGGATGATGAATCAATGGTGTTCAAAGGATTTAGATACAACAATCTCTACTTAGTGGATTTCACCTCTGAAGATGCAGACTTAAGAACTTGCCTCTTTACCAAAGCATCACTTGGATGGCTATGGCATAGAAGGCTTGCACATGTTGGAATGAGCACACTCAAGAAATTATTAAAGAAGGACATGGTTAGAGGACTAAAGGATGTTGTATTTGAAAAGGACAAGCCTTGTAGTGCATGTCAAGCTAGAAAGCAAGTTGCTAACACACATCCTACAAAAGCTTTCATGTCAACATCAAGGCCACTGGAACTACTTTACATGGATCTATTTGGACCAACAACTTATGCAAGTGCTGGTGGAAACCTCTACTGTCTGGTTATAGTTGATGATTTCTCAAGATACACATGGGTGTTCTTTCTCCATGATAAATCTGAAGTTGCATCTATATTCAAGAAGGTTGCCAAGAAAGCTCAAAATGAATTTGATTGCAAAATCAAGAAGATTAGAAGTGATAATGGAAAATAATTTGATACCACCAACATACATGAAGACTGTAATGAGATTGGGATCAAGCATGAAGTATCAGCAACATATACACCTCAACAAAACAGAGTTGTTGAAAGGAAAAATAGGACCTTGATCACTCTTGCAAGGACAATGATTGATGAGTATAAAACACCAGAGAGGTTTTGGGCCAAAGCTGTCAACACAACATGTTATGCATCAAACAGGCTATTTCCTCATCGGCTACTTGTGAAGACTCCCTATGAACCGCTAAACGGGAAAAGCCAGACATCTCCTTCTTTCGGGTGTTTGGATGCAAATGCTACATTTACAAGAAACACCATCACCTAGGGAAGTTTCAAAGACATTGTGATATTGGTTTTCTACTGGGTTATTCATCAAAGTCCAAAGCATATCGAGTATTCAATCATGCCACTGGCGTGGTAGAAGAAACATATGATGTGGAGTTTGATGAGACTAATGGCTCCCAAGGAACACTTGAAAATCTTGATGATGTAGGTGATGAGGCACTTAGGGAAGCCTTGAAGAACATGCCAATTGGAGCTATCAAACCAAAAGAAGATGAAGAAGAGGTGCAAAACATTGACAAGCCTTCTTCATCAAGTGTACCACAAGATGATGAAAAAGATGAGAGGCATGCAAATGAAGATACATTTGTCTCTCATGAACAAGCAAGGGTACAAGCCGAAGATGTTGATGCTCTAGGATCTTCTTCCCAAGTGGATGATAGGAGAAACTCGTCACTACTTCAAGCACACCCACAAGACCAAATCATTGGGAGTCCTTCACAAGGGGTTATTACTCGATCACATAAACATGCTTCTTTTATTGAACATCACTCCTTTGTTTCTTGTGTTGAGCCTACATGTATAGATGAGGCACTACAGGATCCGGACTGGGTGAACGCCATGCATGAAGAACTAAACAACTTCACCCATAACCAAGTTTGGACCTTGGAGAAGCCCCCACAAGATGCAAGGATCATTGGAACAAAGTGGGTGTTCAGAAACAAACAAGATGATCAAGGCATGATTGTGAGGAACAAGGCAAGACTTGTTGCAAAGGGCTTCTCTCAAGTTCAATGCTTAGATTTTGGAGAAACCTTTGCACCAGTTGCTCCACTTGAAGCCATCCGTATCCTACTCGCATATGCATCATGCTATGATATAAAGCCTTATCAAATGGATGTAAAAAGTGCATTTTTTAAATGGCTTCATAAATAAACTTGTATATGTTGAGCAACCACCCGTGTTTGAAGACCCTAGATATCCTAACCATGCTTACAGGTTGTCCAAGGCGCTATATGAGTTAAAGCAAGCTCCAAGGGCTTGGTATGAGCGTCTTCGCGACTTCCTCATCGAAAAGGGCTTCAGGATCGGGACCGTCGACACAACCTTATTCACAAAGAAACATAATGGTGATATATTCATTTGTCAAGTATATGTTGATGATATAATCTTTGGCTCGACAAATGATTATCATTGCAAGGAATTTGGTGAGTTGATGTCGAAGGAGTTCGAGATGTCTATGATTGGTGAGCTGACGTACTTCCTCGGCTTTTAAGTCAAGCAAATCAAAGATGGTAACTTTCTCTCACAAGAGAAGTATACCAAAGACTTGTTGAAAAGATTCAATATGGAGAAGTGCAAACCAATCAAGACACCTATGCCAACAAATGGACATCTCGACCTAGATGAGGGAGGTAACCCGGTTGATCAAACTCTCTACCGTTCTATGATTGGTAGTTTATTGTATCTTACCGCATCTAGGCCCGATATCATGTTTAGTGTCTGCATGTGTGCTAGATTTCAATCAAATCCTAAGAAAGCTCATATTCACGCTGTTAAAAGAATTCTTAGGTATCTCAAGCACACCCCAAGTGTTGGCCTTTGGTATCCTAAATGAGCTAGTTTTGACTTAATTGGCTATTCCGACTCGGATTATGCCGGTTGCAAAATTGATAGAAAAAGTACTTCTGGGGGGTGCCATTTCTTGGGAGATCACTAGTATCATGGACATCCAAAAAGAAAAATAGTGTTGCCTTGTCAACCGCTGAAGCGGAATACATTGCCACGGGTGCTAGTTGCACACATATTTTATATATGAAACAAACTCTTCTAGATTATGGTGTAGTTCTAGAAAAGGTACCTTTGTTGTGTGACAATGAGAGTGCTGTTAAAATTGCTAATAATCCTATACAACACTCTCGCACCAAGCACATTGATATCTTTCATCACTTCCTTAGAGACCATGTTGCTAAAGGAGACATTATTTTATAAGGAGTGAGGTCGGAAGATCAATTAGTGGATATTTTCACTAAGCCACTTGATAAAACCCGCTTTTGCATGTTGAGGAATGAATTAAATATACTTGATCTCAGAAATTTTATTTAAGATCTCTAAATGGTGTTGTCAAGCCTGCATTGCATATTTAAATTTTTTGTATTGCATCTAGGGCTTGTCTAACCTAGTTAAGATAACCGCCAACAAAGCGACTGAAAAAGCTTAACTCGGGCTCAAACTTGACAATTCTTAGCTTTAAGCTTTTAGTACTTCAATTCTTATTTACTATGCCATTGTTGGTTCTTGAGATATGAATGTGGTACTACACTTAGGGGGGAGTATTTAAAACTCAAATTGTTCATGAAAACCCCTAGTGCAAAGCCAAAATGCAAATCTCACCATTTGAATATTTTCTCTAAAAATTAACTAGCCTATGGCAAAATATTTTGAAAATTATGGGAAAATATATGAGGGTGCCAATACCTGTCCCAACAGGTGTTATTTTGTGTGATTATAAGTTGGGATTTGGTTTGGTTAAAATTTAGATAGGAAATTTGAGAAATTTCAAAATCCCATCTGTCTGGGCTCACCGGACAGTCCGGTGTGCACCGGACACTGCACTGTGCACTGTCCGGTGCACCGGCCGCACGCGCGTAGATCCCCTTTCTACTGTGCGTTGTCTGGTGGTTCACCGGACAGCTACTGTGCGCCCATAACGCGTTTTTAAGAAAAAGGCCTCTAGCCCGAGCCCGAGCCAGGGGCCTCCAATCTTCTCTATTATCTGGCTCCTCTCAGCTCTCCTGGCGATCCCCCCCCCTCTGCTCACCGGCGGTGATCGTCGGCGTCGTGCTGCGGCGACCACTCGTGCTCCTGCTTGGCCTCCCCTTCTCTCTCCCTCTGGAGATCACTCTTTCTCTCCTATTTCAATAGCCACAAGTGAAGACTCACCTCTGTTGCTCATTTCAAACCCTTGTTCAAATCTGTGAAAATCCCTTGGATCATGTGCATGGAGGTGTGCCCTAGTGCCCTTTTGAGTTCCCCTACATGTCATCTTCTCCCTTGGGAGGTTTTCAATACTTAAATCAGCCATTACACTCTAACCCTAGAACATCGCACGCCACGTGCTCGGTGAAATGCCCAAACCAGCCAAAAATGCTCCAATCGATCCCAAATTTTTCAGGCGCCTTCATGATACCTCCAGTAACATATTCGCAAAACTCATGCCAATCCGATATCCCAGGCTTCAATCTTACACAAATTCCTTTTTATAGCCATTGATTCCAAGCCGAGTGCCCAAATTCCACTTTCTTTGCCTAAAATCAAACCAAGCGCACACTTCACTCATATTTACCCATATAAACCTATTCGTGAAGTATCGGCTCAATTCCAAGTCATTTCATGCCTCATTTCAAATTTCAAACCTCCTATGGCACTATTCCTCGTTCAAACGCTGTTTTCGCGTCGTTTGACCTCTCTTTCGCCAAATCACTCGATTTCTGTGCCATAACACTTTGTGTATGTATTTATTCACATTTCATATACTTGTGACTATGTGACTAATAAGTGCTCATCTCTTCTGTCATTTCAATGACCTCACTTGCCTGTGAGCCGTCTCATGTCCTGCCTAGATTCTCTCCCTCTCTCGTGAGATTTCTAGGTCATTATCCATTCTTTTGTCATCCTATCGGCTGCTATCTTCTCGTGCTTAGTTTTTCTCTCTCATGTGCAGTCTTCAGGTCAGGATGGTGCGCACGAAGAATGTGTCGGCACCAGGGGGGAGACGACGAGGACCCTCCTTTCCCCTTTAGGTAGGTCAAGGGCAAGACCATCTATTTGGAGCAGTAGGAAGGCCGCAAGAAGCAGCGTTTGGATAGAGCAGCCCGAGTAGCTCTATCAGCAGCAGCACCGCTGAACAGGCAGAGAGAGGTGGCTAGCTACAGATATCATCAGATCAGATTGCTTATAGAGTTCGTCGCCTCGCCTCTCGGCCTCGCTCCTCCGCACCTTCTACTCCCGCCACTACTATCACTCCACCTCCCACTTCGCCTGCTCCAGTCACTCCTGTGCCATCCACCACCTCAGCCATAACTACCACCTCCACCACTCCTGCTTCCACTACTCCTCCCGCTCCCTTTTCCGCTCCACTCATCCCACCTGCCCGCTTCAGGGAGCGAGATGAGACCGAGGTGCGACCACTGGCTGCCGATCCCCGTTTGATTGATCTTCAGCATGCTACAGCGGCCCGAGTACGTCGGTTCAGACACGTACCCGTGGAGTCATGACTACCAACTAAGAGAGACCCTGCAGCAGCAGATCTTTTTAGCACCAGGATAAAGGAGTCTTTCTTTCGAGCACAGATGTCAGCCCAGATTGCTCTACGAGCGCACCGGCTATTGGATCTCCCTGCGTTTCTGCTAGCCGCCGTTGCAGACTGAGGTGCATCTCTCATATTTGCCTGGACTTCTTACTCTTCTGACTACCAGCGGCAGATATGTTGAGGAGTGGGTCCGAATGTTCTATGCGTCAGTATGGATCGACCCGATCACCAGTGGATGAGGTTCCGCTTTGAGCGAGAGGATGATACTATTCATGCCAGCCAGATTCGCCAACTGTTTGGATTCACTGAGTCATCGACTCGCCTTCACAACTTGTGTTATGGTACTTCTGATCCTCCTCGGCGCCCTCACGGCGGAGTTGCTCTAGCTACAACTCATGTCGGGGCCTTGTTCCGACCGTCCTTCTCAGATGGGTCGCGACGCTCTCCGGTAGATTTCACTCAAGCAGCCAAGTATCTTTATCAGCTCATGAGATAGAAGCTACTGCCCCGGATGGGTTATAAGAGGCTACCACTCATATCCAGCTCTGGCTCCTTGGTGCCCTGATCTCTCATTCAGAGTTTGATGTGGTTGATTTTCTTATATGTGAGATTGAGGACACTGTCTTGGATGGTCTTCGTGCCCGGTGTCAGGTGTCGTATGCTCATTATCTCTGCTACATCTTCGTGCATCTAATACAGCCACCGCAGTTCCAGGGCACTTTTGAGGCCTCACGCCTCCACTTTGGCTCCTACCGTCCAGCCCCTGAGGATCAAGTGCCAGTACCTGATCCAGTGACAGACATTCAGATAGAGGATACATCTTTCCATCAGTTCGAGACTCAGGGCACAATAGTTCCTGATGATGATGATGATTTTGGGATTCCGCCTCCGCCTCCTATGCCTCCCCGCTCACATGATCATGAGGTCGGGAGTTCTAGTGAATGTTCCTGCTACCCCTCCTGTTGTTGACCCTGCTCTGGCTATGATCCTTCAGTCTCTTGCGCAGCAGCAGGATCTTATGGTATCCGAGCAGGCTCGTCTAGTAGCCGAGCAGGCTCGACAGGCAGCTGAGCAGGCTCGTCAGGCAGCGGTCTAGCAGCAGATGTCTAAGAGGATGCTTTCCCTGTTTCAGACTATTTAGGACAGGCAGGACACTCTGCAACAGCAGTTTCTAGCAGACAGGGCTGAGCACCGGGCATTCATGACTCACATTTTTCAGCATACCGGTGTTCAGATCCCTCCTGTTCAGTCTGCACCCCCTCCAGCTCTTCAGGCAGCTATTGTGCAGACATTCAGGAAGGACCCCCTCTACCTTCACTCGGTCCTTCTACCTCTTCGATCCGGCCGGCCAGTCTGGACTTCTCGTTGCCGGTTATCAGGTCCGTTAGTGCTCAGCCACCAGTGCCACCAGCTCTTGTTGTTGCCACTGCTGCTGTGGTGGTGTCTGTGACCTCTTTAGCTCCGGCAGCTCCTGCAGCGCAGCCTCAGTTCGAGTCAGTACCAGCTCCAGCTTCTACGACAGATCCTGGATCCGAGACTGACTCTGTCCCTCAGCTGGTGTTTGCTCTTCTGCCACGACCACGACCGGATGCGCCCCCACCTCCTCCTTCCTTTTCTGGTCTGTAGGTTTGGGTTCCCTTTTGGTGTTTGACGCCAAAGGGGGAGAGATATGAGAGTTGTTAGAGCTAGGGAGAGTTAGGGAGTTAGTAGAGAGTCCTGTGTATTTTGATGTAATATATGTCCTTGATACTCTATGTACTAGCCCCACTTTTGTATGATGATTTTGGCTCACAAACTCTATTATATGCTCTCGATGATTATGATGACTATGTGTGTATTGTGTTTTAACCTTATATGTTATCACCAGTCTTCTAGTTCTTGTTCATCGATTTGATTTCGCTTTTATATGAACAAGAAATTTACGATGTGTATGCGCTCATTCTTATTATTATGTTAAACACTCTTTCTGTAAAAAATTATTTATAACTAACCATCTTCTCTATTGACAGAAATTTTAAAACAAACTACTCTCACAATCTTGTAGGGTTGCCATCAATCACCAAAAAGGGGGATATTGAAAGCCTCTAGGCCCCTGGTTGGTTTTAGTGATTAATGACAACGTAATATTATATGTGACTAACATGTGTTTTGCAGAGACAAATAGTAAGTTAGGTCACATCACAGGTAAAAGTACTACAACTGTGAAAACATTCCCGGAGATAAGAACTTGAAGCGACGGCTAAAGCAACGAAACAAAAAGTGAAGGTCTTCGTATTCCGAGTGTCAAGGAGTTGCGGACACTCGTGATATAGTTAGGTCTTTTATTTTGTTTTAGTCATACTATAAAGAGGGGTTGTCGATGAGTAGTTTGACCAAGAGAGTTCTAGTGTAGTGTTGGTGCATATTCACACTCACATATAGTGCTAGGTGTCACTCTAGAACATACTCATGAGTTAGAACGAAAACCGATTTGAAAAACAGAAGAAAACAGAAAATAGGGTTTCTCGCTTTGGGGCACCAGACTATGTGATGTGCCCCGGACTGTCCGATGCACCCTCTGCTAGTGGGGCCTGCTAGGCCCAGGGAAGAGTGGTTCCCTACGCAGAAACCCGAGTGCGCGCAGTTCGGGAGATGAATTTTAGTGGCACACTGGACAGCGCACCAGACTGTCCGGTGCGCACCGGATAGTGATTGTTCACTGTCCGGTGTGCCATCTGCCCAATGGCTAGCTGTCAGAACTAGCCGTTGGAGTCGACCGTTGGCGCGCCGGTGGCACACCGGACTGTCCGGTGTGCCCATGCGCAGCAGAATTTGTGTAACGGCTAGTTGGTGGGTGAGGGCTATTTATACCCCCTCCACCCACCATATTGATTGTCTTGCTGCCCGCATTTACTCCTACACATTGGTAGAGCATTGCAAGCACCACAAAGCCTAGTGAGGTGATTAGAGAATCTTAATCCCGCATTTGGACCTCATTAGCGCTAGCGAGAGCCACCTAGAGCACACACCGCATGCATTAGGCTTCTCTTGGTCAAGTGAAAGTCTACGACTTGTTACTCTTGGTGATCGGCATCACCTAGACGGCTTGGTGGCGTTGGGAGCTGTGTGATCACCGTGAAGATCTTGTTGCTGACCCGACTCAAGTTTGTAAGCGGTCGTGAGGGATCCACCGCACCGGAGTGGCAAAGGATCATCTCATAGTGAGCACTTGGTTCTTGCGAGGACCAAGGGGGAGCGATACCCTTGCGCGGGTGCTCCAACGAGGACTAGGGGAGAGTGCCGACTCTTTGATACCTCGGGAAAAATTGGAGGAGTCTTCTAAACCTTGCTTTACATTCCGCACTTAATTCAAGCATTTTACATTGTGTATTTGTTTAGCAAGTATTTGAAGTATTGTCTTAGCATTGTTGTATTTCTAGTATTATTCTCTTATTGCTAGTTGTCGGGGTGAAGTTGGGCTCTTGCTTAGGTTTTAATTAGTGTTGGTTTTTAGAAAAGCCCAATTCACCCCCTCCCTCTTGGGCATCGTGATCCTTTCAACTACTGTCCATGTTAAATTGTGTAAACTGTCAAGCTTGAATCAAGCTGTCCATGTTACTATCTCTGTCCCTTTTGGTATCTTTGTCCATGTTGCTATATCTGTCAAGCTATTAAATTTTGTAAAATTTTCAACCTCTTTACTGGTAAATTGTGTAAATTTTTCAAGAATTCATTTGTCCCTGTCAAGCTATCCATGTTACTATCAAGCTGTCCATGTTTAGCTGGTAAATTGTTTAAATTTTTGAAGCTGTTTAGCCGATAAATTGTGTAATTTTTTCAAGAATTCATTTGTTACTATCAAGTTGTCCATGTTTAGCTGGTAAATTGTGTAATTTTTAAGCTATTTAGTTGTTACTATCTCTGTACACACGCCCAACAGCAGCAGATGAACCAAACACACGCCCATCAAATCCTGGCTCATTAAATATAGACAACCAAACACACACCAATCAAATCCTGGCTCATTCAATATAGACAACCAAACAACCAAACTAATTATTACTTGCAATGAACTAAACACGCCCTTAATGTAAGTTGCTACAATATTGACATTACAAAACTAGAACCTTTTCGTACATTTGAAAAAATACATCATTTGCTTTTATTTAGTCTTGTATTCTTGCTGTGTTGGGTACAACTTGAACTTGTTCCATCATTCAGGTTTAAGTTGGAAAAGATGTTCGCTCGTGTGCTTGTCCACTCAAATGTTTCATTACATCCTTAGACTTCAAATGAAGATAGCGACGAAGAACTTGAGCATGTGCTGACACCAACTTTGGAATTACAGATACTCCATATTAGTCTGCAACAATGTTTTTAAGTTGTTGAGTCGGTTTAAGTCACTAGAGCACCGATACGTCGACTTTGTTAGAGTGAACGCAGTGTCCAGTTCAACCCAAAATTTTAAACTAATGAAAAAGTAGATAAATCTACTTACACACTTTAACATCGTCACTAATGTGCAGCCGAGAGAAAGGCGCAAACGTGAAAATAAATGAGTGGAGACATAAATAAAGCCTCTGTCAGATTCAAACTCGAGACTTCTATCTTTGATACCATGTTAGAATGAACGCACTAACTAGTTCAACACAAAAGTTTAAGCTGGTGGAATAAGGTAGACAATCCACTTATACACTTCAACAGACTTAGCCGACTTATCGGGCGACGCGAACGACTAATCGATAGTAAGTCGTTCGTCTAGTCGTCTAGGCCCCAAGAAAACGATGCAGAACAACTTGTCCTGTTTTTTATGTAAAAATATACTGCAATCTCAAAAACTTTATCATAATGAAATAAAGTGATTTACTTGTATAAGTATAGTTTAAAACGTATAAGAAAGTGACTTATTTGAAATGATGTTCATAAGCCCTTCGTCCCTAATAGCTATGGTTTCCACATATGACTTACTTGTCCAATAGATGTGAGTTGAAATTATGAAAATCAGGCCTTTTATTTAAGTCGTCCATGACTCAAAACCGCGATTAATCGTCTATCTCGGACGATTAGTCGTCCAACTCGATATTAAGTCGCCCAAGTCGCGTCGAACTACATATCGTTGTCAAAAAACCCGATACGACCGACTAATCGCGATAAATCGTAATTGGTCGGATGACTTAAATCATTGGTCTACAGACCCTAAAATTTTACTATTTGCTATTTATGTCAGACTATTCATTTTATTTATGTCGACCTGTGAAGCAACTATTCCTTCCGAAGAAGATGAGTCTAGAACATTTGATACATCCTTTTCTTATGTGTCTCTTTTTTCAACCATGTACAAACTAAATTTCATTACTCAAGAAAAGAACAAATTTACAAAAGTTTTGCCACTTAGGGGTATCGTTATTTTGATACCATATGGATTGGAGGATATTATTATGGATTGGGAGAGATTTTGACTTACTAGGAATTTAAACCACCACAACCCCTTCAATCCATATGGATTGAGGTTCAAACGAACATGCCCTAAGAGCAACTCCAACACTGAGCCCTAAAATTAGTCCCTAAAATTCCTATTAGTTAATGTTTTGTTTCAGTTAGGGCCCAAAAAAAATATTGATCTCCAATGCTTGGGCCTCAAATCACGTATATTCTGTTTTTTAGTTGCTGTTGCCGCCATTCCAGTCATGTGCGCTCACTCTTCCCATGCCCACAAGCCTGGTTCCCGCCCTCTAAAATCATCTACTTCTGGCATCATGTCGCCCACCAGTCACTCATCACTTCGGTAGATTTGCATCATGATGGACCTGAGACGGAGTCTCCCATTCTAGATATGGTGGGTACAAGTGCGATCACTGCACGGCAGCGGTCGAGGTCAGTGAAGCATTGTATGCCATAGTCGTGAGCCCGGTACTATTAACGGGGGATTAATGGGGATGGTTGACGTGTGTGGGGTCGGAGTGCCCTAACATGTCGTGTGTTTAGGTTTACCTTGCAAGGTTAAAACTCGATTCGTTTCGTCTGCTTTTCGCAGGTAATGAGAGTGCTTGATCCATTTTTCTGCATTGAGTAATAAGTGGAAATGAGGTTATTTAAAAGAGATGTTGGTTGACTAAATTGCTTGCTACCATGAATATATAGTTAGGTGCTCATCTAGTCTAAATTAGTATCCTAGAACTTGAAAAGCTAAAACTTGTTTTAGACTCAGCTAGTGCTTTTGGCAAACCAAACCCCTCAGCCTAATAACTTCATGGTCTAGATGTAGAGGAGTAGATTCCTCACACCGGGTAAGCCTAGCAGAGTATTACTATACTTAGTCTTCCTTGTGGCATAATTCTTTAGGTACCTCTTTGATTTAATTGGTTGATGGTGTGACTAAGCCTTCATCCCTGCCACTGGGATAGACGGTTGAGTGGGTTGTTGTCTTCCCGGAGAGGACCAAGAGGAGTAGTGTGGCCAGGATTTAGCATGTTACTTGATTTTCTTCGTTATTTATTTCCGCTGCATTTAAAACTATGCTTACTGTTTTGAAACTCCGATAATGTAATCACTATTGATGCTTCTTTAATATATAGTATTATGCTTTATTGTATTTCTGTGGCGGAACTGCCCGAATTATTCCGACTTAAGTGCCTAAGTCCCACCATAGAGGCTAGACCACACTTAAATGGGAATAACCCATCAATCCCTCGAATCTAGTCCGACAAGGCCACTAACAGGATCAAGTACCACAATCTCACTCGATGGTGAGTCACAGAGCAAATACAATAAAACGTAAAACCATACATTAAGGAGTATTAAGTTATTACATCGTCATCAGAGTTTTTGCAAAAGTAGTCATCATTGTTCGAAGTGCAGCGGAATAAAACTAATGATAGATAAATGGAGGGATGGGGAAGCCTGTCCCATCACTCCTCATGCTCCTCCTCAGCCGAGGCAGGGTCCCACTCGACAGTCCAACCCGGTGGCAAGATGGACGGCCAAGTCACTCCAGCAACCATGTCCTCTAGAGAACCTGTAAAAATTTTATGCCACAAGCAAGGCTGAGTATACTAATACTCAGCTAGACTTACCCAGTGCGAGGAGTCTACTCCTCTACCTCTAGACATGCAACTGTTTGGCTGTGGGGGTTTGGTTGCCAAAAGCACTAGCTGAGTTTTTAAATCAAGTTTTAACTTTGTCAAATTTAAGTGTGACTCTCTTAAGGCTAAATATGTACTATCTACTCATACATAGTAGCAAACATTTTTAGCAATCAACATCTTGTATCAACTCATCATATTTCCACTTGTTACTCAATGTAGCAGCATGGATCAAGCAGTCTCATTAGCTGCGAGAAGCAGACGATTCGAATCGAGTTTTTAAACCTTGCAAGGTAAACCTAAACACACGATGTGTAGGGGCACTCCGTTCCCACACACATCAACCGTCCCCATCGATTCCCCGTCAGCAGATCAGGGCTCACCGCCTTGGCGTACAATGCCTCACTGACCCCGACTGCCGTCGTGCAGTGACCGCACTTGTACCCACCATAACCGGAATGGGAGACCACGTCTCAGGTCGCGTGAGGGGTAAAGTCCACTGCCAGGTTCAATCAGGTACTAGGCTGACCGATTTACCATATTTCTCGGTATGTGCTTAGTACGTTCAAACGCTTGACTCACGGTACCACACCTTAATCCTTATTCCAATTTTTATCCCGTGGACAACCAATCCCCATGGATTGTTGTCCACAACCAGCATCATTATGAGAAGAAAGTGGATACAACCAATTTCCTGACCTCGCGCGAGTGCTAGAAAAATCACTCGACTTCTACCGAGATCCTAATTAATAAAGCAGCTACCTCGACCTAGCATACTAGTATTCATCTCAAAAGGATTCCTGAGATCATGCAACTAGGGTTTCAAACAACTCCTACACCTAAGTGCACAATCAATCCTACAATCATTAAGTGTAGTAAAATAGCATAAATAACAGGTTATGCATAAACCGGGGCTTGCCTTCCAAAGCAGTGGCAGGCAGATCCTCTGGTGCAGGCTCTGGTGCTGGGTCCGGGGCTACCTCCTGAGCAGCTCCTTGCTCCAGCACGAGGACGTACTCTCCGTCAGCGAGGTTGCAGTCTATCGAAATGCAATGAATATGTATGTCATGATTATGCAGGATTAAACAACATTATGCTAAAGGAAGGAAAACTAAGTTAGTTAGTAACTTAGGGTTTTCTTGGTCATACGTGGCCTTTAGTGGTTGATGCTTATCATTCTAGGTTTAGGTTTGGTTGAGAATAAGCATAGTGGATTTGTATTTTCCCCTTACATATTTCAGTGGACAATTTAAAAAGGGTTTTGCTAGTTGGGCTAGGGTGACATAAGTTTCCGTTATCAATTTCCCCCCTTTTTCATTTTTCTAATTATGAATTCTAGTGTAGTTTTGAACTATAACAGTGGTTTAACTTTTCCCAAAAAATTGGTAAAAATTACAGTGGGTTACTATTGGTCACTGTAGTTTGTCATATGAATTTGAGGTCCAGAATAAAAAGACTATGCCTTGGACAAAAAATAACAATAGTTGGGCAAAGGGGGGTCACTTCGCACTACAACTCTTAACTAGGGGTGGGTTCTGTCCTAAGGGTCATTTTTGTTGGCCTCTAACAGGAATAACAAGCTTATGTGCCAAAAATCACAGAAAGTTAATTGATGGTTATTTAGTTGTGATTTTCTAAAGTTTAATGCCAAAAAGGCACTTTCTACTGCCTTGTTATTTGAAAAATGTCAAACAACAGATTTCATATTTTTCCTATGTTCTTCATAACAAAACATTAATTACCCCAAAGGTTGGGGTGTTTTCACCTTGGGGTTATTTTTCTAGGGTTTTTCTAAGTTTTCCTTGTTTTCTTAAAATAAAAGGTATCCCAATTATTTTATACTAAACCAAGGTATAATAAATTTTTTCTAGTGAACTATATTGAATAAGTAGGCTAACAAAAATATGGGTGCTCCCTGGTTCCTTATTTAAATTACCTTTCCTATTTTATTTAACTTTAAGCAAAATGTGAAATAAAAGGCAAACTCTACCTTAATGGGGTATACAGAGGGGTTTATCATTTTTGAGTAGGTCAGTAGGTGATCAAGTACTTCTCTAAATTTTCTTAACCTCAGTTAAATAGTGCAACTATTTTTCCTCCTATTACTTAGCTTTTGGCCAAATCAGTATTTAAATCAGAACCCTAAAGTTTTCTGTAGCACATAGGGGTTTTATATTTTTCTTCAGTAGTTTATATTATTTAAGATCTGACAAAATTGGTTTGACTCAATTTGGATGAATAAAACAGAAGATATGAATTATTCAATTGCTGTTTAAATTTTAAATCAGATTTAATTAAAGGTTTCCTGGAAAACCACTTTGCACCAAAGTCCTCGGGTTATTTCCAAACTAACTCTCTCAGTTATACCCCTGCGCTACTATTCATCCGAGTCACTGACATTGCGCAAAACCCCCTAGCTTTCTCTTCTTCTCCCCCGCGGTCCCTCCCTAGGTTTAAACAGTACCTGCGAGAAAGAAAAGGGCGGCGCGGCTTACCAGCGGTGAGAGAAGTCCGGCGAGGGGCGGATTGGCTCCGGGAGGTTCTGGCGGTCACAATGGTGTACGGCTCGACGGCGGGGGTGGTCGGAATCGTCCGGTCCACGTGTGCAGGCGGGTGCTCTCATCGGCGGCGGGTGTGCCGGCCAAACCACGGCGACCTAGTTCAATCCAATGGCACAGTGAGCTTCACGGGGTGACGTAGAGGCTGTGTGCATGAGGAATCGAAGAATGGAGCAGAGGATTACCCGGTCTACGCTCGCCGGCGGTCGGGTGGAGTCCGGCGACCGTGGACTGGCCTCTCTGGCGAAGCAAACTTCGATTCCTCGTTCAGGGAGCTTCACCGAGGTGTGCACAGTCTTCTCCGAGGGCTGGACGGGGCTGGGAAGGGGTCTGCTGGCGGCCGCGGACACGCCGTGCACGGGCAAATGCCGGTGGGTTTGAGCTCCGGCGAGGTCAGCGCGTGCGGAGGGGTACGGTCAAGATCCCTGGGTGCTTAATAGGCGCGGGCGCGGGCCATGGCGCCGGCTTGGCTTTGGCGCGACACGGGGCACGCGGGGGCGCGCGCGGGCGTGCTCTGGCGAGCTCAGAGCGCGTCGAACACGTGGCTCTTTGCTTCTGCCCGTGTTCTTCCCTCTGCTGAGCGGCCAAAATGAACGAATCTTGCCCTAGAGCCTGTGAAAGATCTCTTCCCTGCACCTAGAGCTACCTAGTTCATGCGAGTTCGAAGGGTAGATGTGGTCGGGTTAGAGAGATATGGGGGTGGGAAGTCGGCTATGTCAGATATGTCCAAACCAAGACAAAAATGGTGCCAAGTCGTGTCAAACGTCTTAGGGTAGGTGTCAACTTTTTCCAGGGCATTCTAGGGTTAATTTGGCGCCACTTTGTCAATTGGGTCGAAGTGTTTTGAAGTTTGAATGAGGGTGAACATGTGTGATCTTTGGCCAAAGGTTAGTTTTGGACTTAGGCAATTTCTGATTTTTCTTTTGTGCTCCAACCTTTGGTGAACCTTTTGGGGCTTTTCTAAAATCTTTTTGGGGTTACTTTCTTACTATTATTTGTAGGTTATTAAGTGTACTACAACTTTTATATTTGGCCCAAGCCATGATCATAAGGTTTTCATGACCTTTTGGTCATACTTACATCTAGGGTTCCCATTGTCCAAAAGGGTTTGCTTTAGGGTTTTGGGCAATTCTCCCCTTTAAATGTGCATGATAGGTTAAGGTATGACATCTAAGATGGGTTGCACTTGCTTAGGATTTGAATTCTAAGTTTGATGTACTTTGCTCAAACTAACCCACATGTGATAATAGGTTTAAAAGGTGTAGCCCTGGGTGGACACCCTGAGTAACACCTGGGGTGTTACAGCCCTCCCCCCTTAAAGGAAATATCGTCCCAAGATTTAGGTAGAGTCCCTTGGAGGGGTGCGTGAAGACGTGTTGGTGTGCTACCCTTTCTTTTACCCAAGTTTCTCTTGTCAACTGCTCTTTG
This sequence comes from Zea mays, assembly GCF_902167145.1. NCBI lineage: Eukaryota > Viridiplantae > Streptophyta > Magnoliopsida > Poales > Poaceae > Zea > Zea mays. Next base: position 116,327,229 of record NC_050099.1, read on the forward strand.
AATGTCATTCTCTTTGCAACTTCAGAAGGAAGTCCTTTTGAAGTTAAATCCACAACTTAGACTACCCTTGTTATCTAAGTTTTTCTTATAATTGTATTCAAAGGGCAGGTGGGGGTGGGGTTGTGGGTTACGTACCGACTCCTTTAGGCAGAAAGTCGGGGAAGCAAGAGCGCAGAAAATCCTCAGTCTCCCATGTAGCTTCTTCTACTGAATGGTGACTCCACTGAACCTTATACATTCTGATTGACCTTGCCCGTGTTGACCTCTCCTTCTAATCCAATACCTTGACGGGGTACTCTTGATAGGACAAGTCTGGTTCTATCTCAATTTCTAGTTCAGGTAGTACTTCAGTAGGTAAGCGGACACACTTCCGCAGCTGAGATACATGGAACACATCATGAACAGCTGACATGCTAGGTGGCAACTTCAATTGATAGGCTACAGGTCCACAAGCCTCCTTGATCTCGTAGGGTCCAATGTAGCGAGGAGCTAACTTGCCCTTGATCCCGAATCTCTGGACACCCTTTGTGGGTGATACCTTAAGATAAACATGCTCTCCCACTTCAAACTGTAGAGGCTTCCGCCTCTTATCATGATAGCTCTTTTGTCTGGCCTGAACAGCTTCTAAGTTCTTCTTGATGACTCTGACCTTTGCCTCTGCTTCAAGTACCAAATCTGGTCCAAATATTTCCCTCTCTCCTGCTTGAGACCAATTCAGCGGGGTCCTACACCTTCTCCCATACAAGGCTTCAAAAGGTGCCATCTTTAGACTGGACTGGTAGCTGTTATTATAAGAAAACTCTGCCAAAGAAAGACACTTGTCCCAATCCTTTCCGTAGTGCAGCACACATGCCCTTAACATGTCTTCCAAAATCTGGATTACCCTTTCTGTCTGGCCATCTGTTTGAGGATGGTATGCTGAGCTTCGGACTACATGGGTCCCAAGTGATTCCTGCAATTGTTCCCAAAATCGTGCCACAAATGGTGCTCCTCTGTCTGATACTATAGTCCTTGGTATCCCATGCAAACGGACTATCTGGTCAATGTAGATTTCTGCATACTTCTCTGTCCTGTGGGTGGTGTGTACTGGCAAGAAATGAGCTGACTTGGTCAATCTGTCCACAATGACCCAAATGGAATCATGGTGCCGGGAGGTATTGGGCAATCCCACGATAAAGTCCATGCAAATGTCCTCCCATTTCCAAGCTGGTATGGGAAGAGGTTGCAAAGGGCCTGCTGCCTTCAAATGACTGGCTTTGATCCTTTGGCAGGTGTCACACTCGAATATGTACTTGGCAATTTCCCTCTTCATTCTGGTCCACCAGTATAAGGATCTGATATCATGGTACATCTTGTTGCTGCCAGGGTGCATGGAGAATTTTGAAAGGTGAGCTTCATCCAATATCTTCTTTCTGAGCTCAAGGTCCTTGGGAACAACCAATCAATCTCCAAACCATAGAATTCCCTTGCTGTCCTGACGGAAGCACTTGTATTTCTCTGCCTTCTGCTTGATCATTTCCTTGATAACCTGAACACCCTTGTCTTCAATCTGTGCCCTGACTATCTACTCTTGTAATGTGGGCTCCACCGAGATATAGTTCGAAGCACCTGAAGAAACAACTTCCAGGTTTAGCTTGCACAACTCATCACACAGGGTGGTAACTCTTGCATCCATGTTCATACAATTGCACTGGGCCTTTCTGCTCAAGGCATCTGCCACAACATTGGCCTTGCCGGGATGGTAATGCACCTCCAAATCATAGTCCTTGATTAATTCTAACCATCTCCTCTGCCTCATGTTCAGATCTGCCTAAGTGAAAATGTATTTGAGACTCTTGTGATCAGTGTAAATGTTACAATGAGCTCCCATCAAGTAGTGTCTCCATATCTTGAGAGCATGAACCACAGCTGCTAACTCAAGATCATGTGTAGGGTAGTTCTGCTCATGGGGTCTGAGTGCTCGGGAGGCATGAACAATTACTCTGTTATCTTGCATTAATACACATCCCAATCCAGTACCAGAAGCATCACAATAAACTTCAAAGGGCTTGGTGTTATCAGGTTGAGCCAGCACTAGGGCTGTTGTCAAATGCTGCCTCAGTGTATGAAAAGCATCTTCGCACTTTTGGCTCCAATTATATTTGACTCCCTTCTCTAATAGTTTAGTCATTGGTTTGGCAATTCTGGAGAAATCCAGAATAAATCATCGATAATACCCTGCCAATCCCAGAAAACTCCGAATCTGCCTCACTGTAGTCGGGGGTTTCCAATCCATCACCCCTTGTACCTTCTCAGGATCAACAAATATCCCATCCTAAGAAATTGTGTGACCCAACAATTTAATTTCCTTCAGCCAGAATTCACATTTAGACAACTTAGCATAAAGACGATGATCGCGTAGTCGCTGAAGCACGGTGTGTAGATGCTCAGTATGTTCGTCTTCATTCTTGGAATAGACCAGAATATCATCAATGAAAACGACCACGAACTTGTCTAACTCTGGCATGAATACTGAGTTCATTACGTACATAAAATAAGTCGGGGCATTTGTCAGCCCAAAAGACATTACCAAAAACTCATAAAGCCCATATCTGGTTGAGAAAGCCGTTTTGGGAATATCACTGGTACGGATCTTGATCTGATGGTAACCCGAGCGAAGATCTATCTTGGAGAACACTTTGGCTCCCACCAACTGATCGAACAAAACATCAATGCGGGGCAGTGGGTATTTGTTCTTGATAGTCACCGCATTGAGAGGGCGGTAATCAACACACATTCTCAAACTCTCATCCTTTTTCTTCACAAATAAAGCCGGACATCCCCAAGGTGAGGTGCTTGGGCGAATGAACCCCTTGTCCAACAGCTCTTGAAGTTGCTTTTTCAACTCTGCCAATTCCGCGGGAGGCATCCTATACGGCCTCTTGGAGATAGGAGCGGTCCCGGGTTGCAATTCAATGGCGAACTCAATGTCTCTATGAGGTGGCATTCCTGGCAATTCATCCGGAAAAACATCTGGGTAGTCACAGACCACTGGGATCTTTTCCACTGGGGATCCTAGAATAACGAAGGCACAGGAACGGGTACAACCTTGGTCGGGCAAATATAGCGTGGTTTCTCCACAAGTTGGTGAGTGCACCTCAATGGCCCTAGCTGCAATATCAATAACTGTCTGATGCCTGGTTAACCAGTCAGTTCCCAATATAATATCCACGCTATCCAAACCCAAAATGAGGAGGGTGGTTTTAATTATTAGACTACCAAACCTTATGGGCACATGTCTGTTGACTTGATAGGTGGCAACCCTACCTCCTGGTGTCGAAATTGTGATACCCCCATTGGTGTGGTGAAAAGGCAATTGACACTTGGTACTAAATTTGGCACTAATAAAACTATGTGATGCACCAGAATCAAAAAGAATAATAGCAGGATAATTCAAAACGGTAAAGATACCAGTCATGACGGGTGCTCCCTCTGGAATATCAGCCATGGTGGTGAAATTCAGCCTGCCCTGCCTCACTTGCACCTTCTGTCTCTTGCCTTGATTCTGGTTAACATTCTGCCCCTGCCTCTGCTGGTTCCTAGGGAAATTCTTGGCATAATGTCAGGTATTGCCACATGTAAAACACCTGTTGTCATTTGCCTGGCGATATTGCTGCTGTTGTTGATTGTTCCTCTAAGCTGGAAACTGGGTACGGTTGGGTGCCTGTTGCTGCTGCTGTGGTCGGATCACCCATCGCCCTTGCTGCTGCTGAGGCCCCCTGTTCTGAGTGTCAGACACAATCCTGAAACGTTGTGGCTGAGCTGAAGGTCCTGCCACAGGGGTCTTCCTCTTCTTTTCTGCCTGACGAGCTGTGATACAGTCCTCCTAGGAGATGGCCATGTTGACCAACTCATTATAGCTGTTGGCCCTGACAGTGTTGAGACGGTCACAGAGCTTAGTGCTGAGCCCCCTCCTAAACCTGTCTCTCTTCTTCTCGCCCGTGTCTGCATGATACCCGGCATACTGGCACAGGTCATTAAAAGCCTGAGCATACTGCAACACTGTCCTGTTGCCCTGAGTTAGTGCCAGAAACTCATTGAGCTTTCGGTCCATAATTCCGGCTGGTATATGGTGCCCCCTGAAAGTTGCCTTGAACTCTCTCCATTCCACCTCTCGGTCATCTGGCTGCATAGCAAGAAAATGGTCCCACCAAGTCCTTGCGGGTCCGCGAAGTTGCTGGGTGGCGAACCTGACCTTAGTGACCTCTGAGCAAACTCCATGGACAAGCAGGAATTTGGATTCCACTACTCTCAACCATACATCCGCATCCAGTGGGTCCTCTGCCCTGGTGAACAATGGTGGCTGGGTACTGAGGAACTCCTGGTAGGTAGCTGCCGCGGGTGACGTTGATGATCTCCACCACCATAGTGCTGAGGTGGTGGCTGGCGCTGAGCTAGCTGCCTCAAGATCTCATTCTGCTGAGCCATCAGCTCTTGCAGAGTGGGAGGCGGTGGCGGTGGTGGAGGAACGCGCTCATTCTGGCCACGACGCGCTCTCCCGTCCATCTGAAAAATCACATATATTCTCAATAATGCATCTTTAAGGTTCAAGGTTCAATCGCGAAGAAAGAGTCAAAAGGCGAAGTGATAGATTCTTGCATAAACATAAAGGATTTCACAAGGCATAAACTTTTCTTCCCAAATTAAGACTAACATCATCCATCAACCATGCTTCCAAAAGAGTTTATCATGATTACATCAATGGCCCAAAAGACTCAACTCTATCTAGCCTAGTACCCCAAGGGTGCAAAAGCTAAGCTAGCTGTGAGGAGTCCCACCATTACCGACTTCTAGCCCTACTCCTGATACCTAGTGAGCGAACGAGGCAACACTCGACTCGGGGGAAGGTGGTCTCCCTGAGCCAGCAGTGTCCAAGCTGGAGGTAGGCTCCTCTCCTCCCTCAATGTCGACGTCCTAGTTAGCCTCCATATCCTGGATCTCCTGGTGATGCATATCCAGGTGCTCATTAGCCTCGGCAAGCTGCTGCTGGGTGTTGATAAGCTGATCCTCGAGAACCTCGATGGTGTTCTCCCTTGTTCCCACTAATTCCTCCAGCTCTTGGATCTCATTTGACAGCTGCTCCACCTGCAAGTCCTTTTCCACCATCTCAGTGGACAAATCTACCACAAGCTCCTCTCTGTTGTCCAAGATGATCTTTGTTGCCTCCAACAGTGCCATCAGATGGGACATTGCCTCACCCCGCATCACTTGCAGACGGTACATGGCATTCATGCACCGCACTGTCAAGTGAGCAGTCTGACCCGGGTAGATAGCCCAGATGTCCTTGGCATGCTCCACCCGATCCTTCCACATTGGGTCGTCCTCCTTCTCCGTGGGGAACAAGCCAATGGGGTGGGTGGACAGCTCCAAGGGATGGAATCCGCAGAAAGTGGTCAACCCGTGCAGAGCAATCGCCTCGATCGTGTCCTCAGCCCGGTATCCAAAGGACTCAGAGTCTAGCGAACGCCAGCCTGGCTGCAGGGGATGAGGCTCCAAGGTCATCCTCACTCTACAGCGGGGCACTCGGTGCTTCTCGAACTGCTGCACCGCGTACTGAGGAGGTGTCGTGTATCCGCCCCCCTGAAGTACCTCCCACAAAATACGGGGAAAGCCCTCTCGTGCAAGCCCGTCAGTGTGGGACAGTGCATTCCCGTCGTCTGAGGATCCGTGGGAAGTCATCTGTGTATGGTTAAGCGTAAGTAAAAGAAAAAGAATTATAAAAGAAAAAGGAAACACAACTCAGCCTCTCTCTAAATATAACAATGGTACTGGGGTACTTAGTTGGTCATCATATTGTATTTAAGTCTTTACTCAATTATCCATTTGTTTAATTAAGAATGCATGCATGCTCGTCCTGAACGACCTCACATCAATATAAAGGGAATAGGGAAGAACTCCCATCCCTTATAGTAGCCTATAGGGCTTAATCACTTAGCCACCTAACTACCCCTCTATCATCCTAAGGCTTCACGTCCTAGGTCTATCCTGATCGTCCTACAATCTATCCAACATTGTTTCTATCAAGTTTTACTTCGGAAAAGGATGGTATTTATATTTTATTGATTCCTCTGTGGTGGTACAAGCTCCGATACCAGCTGTGGCGGAATTGCCCGAATTATTCCGACTTAAGTGCCTAAGTCCCACCTTAGAGGCTAGAACACACTTAAATGGGAATAACCCGTCAATCCCTCGGATCTAGTCCAACAAGGCCACTGACAGGATCAAGTACCATAATCTCACTCGATGGTGAGTCACAGAGCAAATACAATAAAACGTAAAACCATACATTAAGGAGTATTAAGTTATTACATCATCATCGGAGTTTTTGCAAAAGTAGTCATCATTGTTTGAAGTGCAGCGGAATAAAACTAACGATAGACTAATGGAGGGATGGGGAAGCCTGTCCCATCACTCCTCATGCTCCTCCTCAGCCGAGGCAGGGTCCCACTCGATAGTCCAATCCGGTGGCAAGATGGACGACCAAGTCACTCCAGCAACCATGTCCTCCAGAGAACCTGTAAAAATTATATGCCACAAGCAAGGCTGAGTATACTAATACTCAGCTAGACTTACCCGGTGTGAGGAGTCTACTCCTCTACCTCTAGACATGCAGCTGTTTGGCTGTGGGGGTTTGGTTGCCAAAAGCACTAGTTGAGTTTCTAAATCAAGTTTTAACTTTGTCAAATTTAAGTGTGACTCTCTTAAGGCTAAATATGTACTATCTACTCATGCATAGTAGCAAACATTTTTAGCAATCAACATCTTGTATCAACTCATCATATTTCCACTTGTTACTCAATGTAGCAGCATGGATCAAGCAGTCTCATTAGCTACGAGAAGCAGACGATTCGAATCGAGTTTTAAACCTTGCAAGGTAAACCTAAACACATGACGTGTAGGGGCACTCCGTTCCCACACACATCAACCGTCCCCATCGATTCCCCGTCAGCAGATCAGGGCTCACCGCCTTGGCGTACAATGCCTCACTGACCCTGACTGCCGTCGTGCAGTGACCGCACTTGTACCCACCATAACCGGAATGGGAGACCACGTCTCAGGTCGCGTGAGGGGTAAAGTCCACTGCCAGGTTCAATCAGGTACTAGGCTTACTGAAGCGTCCCAATCCTCTAGGACTCAAATGTGATACAATTACTAGTCCCAGGAGGCTAGTAAACACATTTATACATCAGATGATTACAGATCTGCTTAAACGACAAACCTATAAAGGTGGCGAACAACTTTAAGAGTTGGTCCACAACTCGGGACATATCATCAGAGTGGGGCTGGAGCAGCCCGATATATGCAGCGAAGCAAATCAGCGGTCCAACAGCCACAGGCAAGGTTGGGAACAGTCGTAACTCTTACCCGATCTCCTTTTTCTGAAAACAACAAATAAGCAAGGGTGAGTACAAACGTACTCAGCAGCCCACCTTCACCCGCGGAATGGGGAAATCAGATATAATGCATGGAATATGTGGAGCTCAGAATATTTTGCAGAAACCACAGTATTTTATGCAGGTTTGTTTTGAAAAAACATTTTGTACTTTTGCAAAGCGCATCCTCTCCAAAAGGAGTAGGAAGTTTTTCAGTATTATAACAAAATCCCCTGGACTAAACCATCCAGGTATCTCAGCAGTTTCCCACTAGTTTTCCTTTTCAAAAACAGCTATTGGACTTCCCGTCCACCATAGCTCACGGCTCAACCGCCGAACCTTTTAAAAACCACTTTTCTCAAATGCACCCTTTTTGAAAACCAAACATTAATTGCCATACCATACCAGACTCGTCCATTCCTGTGGACACGGACTATTCAAATAGGTTTTCAAACTCTGCGCAGAGGTGTACACTTTACCCACTAGTCCGGCTCTGCGATCTCATGATCAATGAGATCCGAATCTGAATCTCTTTCTTTCCCCGCACGTCCTAACCTTAACGGTTATACCGGAAGGAGTCAGGCCACCGCCATGTCCAAACCGAACAAAACATTCCCCCTCCTTATCCTCCCGGTGCTCCCCAGTCTTCATAACCCTGGGGTTGGATCGTACGAGTTCAGATTGAGTGACTGCCCACACAGTCTCGAGTGGTTGTACTTATCAAGAGTACAGGTAGTGAAAGATGACAAACCGGTCCTTATATGAGGGGACAATCCTTCTGCTCACGCCTAAACCAGGTGAGCCTTCACCTTAGGCCCTCCCCTAAACCAGGGAGTCCCTGATTATCCCACTCACAAGGTGATAAGGGTGAAAACCCTTCATCATACACATTTTGAAAAGCATTTTCTTTTGAAAACTCACACCTTTCCTCAAATCATTTGTAACAAATATATCAGGGATTGATTGCGGCAAGCGGCTAGGTCGCCATAATAACTTGTCTCAAAATCATATCATGCATAAAATAACAGGCTGAGGGTTGTGGTTGAAAAATCATAGGTAATTTATGCATCAAAGGGATCCAGTGAGCTTGTCGTGCTTATCCGGCGAAGGGGGAAAGAGAGCTCGCGGAACTGGCTTCTGGCTCCACCGTCTGGCGTAGACTTGCAAATCTGGCCTCCACGAGATGACACGAACGCTCCAATAACAGGAGGGTGGACTAGAGGCGAAGCGACACTATGCGTGTAGCCGGCAGAGCGGAGTAACTGAGTGGGTGGGGTGTTTTCCTTGGCTGAGGGTGTTGAGTGTGTGTGGAGAGGGAGAGGGTAGCTGGGTGTATTTATAGCTGGGTGTATGTGGTGTAGCACGGTGAAGTTCACTGTTGGTGAGAATAGTGACGAATGAATCGTCTGACTTAGTATGAACAGGAGAGTTATAGGCAGAATATGGAACGAGAGTATTTTGGGAGTTTTCTGGAATATGAACCATGCTTAAGGGATGACATGGTTGGATAGGGAATAGTTTGATAAGAATTTAGAAACGAGAATTATTGGAATCTGAGTTTGGAAGCCTGGTTCGAAGGAATCTCAAGTTAAGCGTGCTCAACTTGGGGAAACCTAGGATGGGTGACCAGATGGGAAGTTCCCACTGGAAGGAAAATCACAGTCACCGGAGTTTGTATAACTAGAATATGGGTCTGGCTGGTCTTAGGTGGACTGGACAGCATGATGGATGAGTAGTTGAAATTTGGGATGATCGGATGATCGATGAATAGTAACGGTGAATAGTAACGGTAAAATAGTGACATTAAATAGTAACGGTAAATAGTAATGGTAAATAGTAACGGTAAATAGTGACGGTAAAATATTAACGGTAAATACTAACGGTAAATAGTAACGGTAAATAGTAACGGTAAAATAGTAACAGTAAATAGTAACGGTAAATAGTAACGGTAAATAGTGACGGTAAAATAGTAACGGTAAGATAGTGACGGTAAAATAGTAACGATAAATAGCAACGGTAAATAGTGACAGTAAAATAGTGACGGTAAATAGTAACGGTAAATAGTGTCGATGAACGAACGATGAACGATGAATAGGAACTATGAACGATCGAATGATCTAACGAACGGACGATCGGAATTTCGGCAACATAACGGCAGGAAAAAGATTATTTGGACGAACGAACGAACGAACGATCGAACGATCGGACGAACGGATGAACGAACCATGAACGATCGGACGAACGAACGATTGGAATTTCGGCAGCATAACGGTAGGAAAAAGATTATTTGGACGAACGAACGGACGAACGATCGAACGATCGGACGAACGGACGAACGGACGAACGAACCATGAACGATCGGACGAACGATCGAACGATCGGACGAACGAACGAACAACTAAGAATAGGGGGACGAACGATCGAAGAACGATCGAACAATCCTTGTGCTAGTGTGTGCTTGTGTGGAACATGGAGTGGGTGTGTGGGGGGGGAGAGAGTTGCCATGGGGTGGGATGAGAGGAGGCCCTTGCCCCTCTATTTATAGCCATGGTGGGGGGATTAGGGGGAGGGATGAGAGGATTAGTGGGAGGATGAAAGGATTAGTGGGAGATTAGCATGGATTTGTCTTATATGAGTGTAATTAGCTTGTAGAGCTCACCGTATGACACCGGAGGCATACATATACGTATGAGCATGAAGAAAGTTATGAAGAAAATATTTGTGGGGGCTTGAAAATTGATTCTGAAGGTATTTCTTAGGAAGAAAATACTTGGAGATATATTGGTGGAATATTTGGGTAGTATTTCTGAAAGAGTTTGATCTTGAAGAATCTCTTTTCCTTCTTCTCATCATCGCTGTTATCTTCTTTCTTGCCCTTGAACTTGTTCTTCTTAGGCTTGTTACATTGATGAGCAAGATGACCGAGTTCTCCACAGTTGTAGCAATCCATCTCAGAAATGGGCTTTCTTTTGTTGGAAAAGAATTTCTTCTTTCTTGAATCAAATTTGATGCCTTCTCTGTTGAGCTTCTTCAACATCTTGGTGGTCTTCCTTACCATCAAGGCAATGTTAGCATCAAGGTCATCATCACTTGAGGATTCTTCCTCAACTTGTATTTTAGCTTTTCCTTTTCTTTCTTGATTTGCTTTGAGAGCCAAATCCTTTCTCTTGGAAGATGACTCATCTTTGTCGTTGATGTGCATGTACATCTCATGAGCATTGATCTTTCCCAATATCTGTGTAGGTGTGGTAACTGAAAGATCCATTTGATGTAGCACAGTGACAATGTGTCCATATTTGTCTATTGGGAGGACACTGAGAATCTTCCTCACAACATCCGGTTGTGAGATTTGAGTAAGCCCCAATCCATTTACTTCCTCTACAAGAATATTGAGACGTGAGTACATAGCATTGGCATTTTCATTAGCAAGCATTTCAAAAGAATTTAACTTCCTCATAGCAATGTGATATCTCTCCTCACGCTCACTTCTAGTTCCTTCATGTAGAGCACAAATATCCATCCACAAATCATGAGCGTTTTTATGATTTCTTACTCTATTGAACACATCTTTGCAAAGGCCTCTAAAAAGGGTGTTTTTGGCCTTGGCATTCCATTTTTCATAATTAAACTTATCACCTACAAGATTTGTGCGATCTCTAGGTTCGGGGAATCCTTGTGTGGCGGCTTTATAGACACCAATGTCTATAGCCTCTAAATATGCTTCCATACGAATTTTCCAATAAGGAAAATCGTCACCATCAAAAACGGGAGGAGGTCCATCCCCATCGGACATCGTAACTCTTAGCGGTTAAGCTAATCTAAGAGCAACAAGGCTTTGATACCAATTGAAAGGATCACGATGTCCAAGAGGGGGGGGGGGGTGAATTGGGCTTTTCTAAAAATCAACACTAATTAAAACCTAAGCAAGAGCTAAGCAAGAGCCCAACTTCACCCCAACAACTAGCACTAAGATAATAATACTAGAAATACAACAATGCTAAGACAATACTTCAAATACTTGCTAAACAAATACACAATGTAAAGTGCTCGAATTAAGTGCTGAATGTAAAGCAAGGTTTAGAAGACTCCTCCAATTTTTCCCGAGGTATCGAAGAGTCAGCACTCTCCACTAGTCCTCGTTGGAGCACCCGTGCAAGGGTATAGCTCCTCCTTGGTCCTCGCAAGAACCAAGTGCTCACTACGAGATGATCCTTTGCCACTCCGGCGCGGTGGATCCCTCGAGACCGCTTACAAACTTGAGTAGGGTCACCAACAAGATCTTCACGGTGATCACCGAGCTCCCAACGCCACCAAGCCGTCTAGGTGATGTCGATCACCAAGAGTAACAAGCCGTAGACTTTCGCTTGACCAAGAGAAGCCTAATGCAAGTGGTGTGTGCTCTAGGTGGCTATCGCTAGCGCTAATGAGGAACAAATGTGGGATTAAGATTCTCTAATCTCCTCACTAGGCTTTTGGTGCTTGCAATGCTCTAGCAATGTGCTGGAATTAATGTGGGGTGCAAGACATTGAATATGGTGGGTGGAGGGGGTATAAATAGCCCTCACCCACCAACTAGCCGTTAGAGGCATTTTACTGTGCACGGGCGCACCAGACAGTCCGTTGCGCCACCGGTGCGCCAACGGTCGTTTCCAACGGCTAGTTCTGACAGGTAGCCGTTGGACTCATGGCACACCGGACAGTGAACAGTCACTGTCCGGTGCATACCAGACAGTCCAGTGCACTGTCCGGTGCACTGTCCGGTGCGCCACTATAATTCACTCCTGAAACAGGCGCGCTCGAGTTTTTCTGCCCGAGGAGGCCTTCCCCTGGGCCAGCCTGGCCCACCTGGCAGATGGTGCACCGGACAGTCCAGTGCCCCAGGGCCAGAAACCCTATCTCTTGTTTTTAGCTGATTTTCAAATCGGTTTTCGTTCTAACTTGTGAGTGAGTTCTAGAGTGACACCTAGCACTGTATGTGAGTGTGATTGTGTACCAACACTACACTAGAACTCTCTTGGTCAAACTACTCATCGACAACCCCTCTTTATAGTACGGCTAAAAGAGAATAAAAGACCTAACTAAATCACGAGTTTCCACATCTCCTTGACACTCGGACTCCGTAGTCCTTCACCTTTTGTTTCGTTGTTTTAGCCGTCGCTTCGAGTTCTTATCTCCGGGATTGTTTTCACCGTTGTAGCACTTCTACCTGTAATGCGACCTAACTTACCATTTGTCTCTACAAAACACACGTTAGTCACATATAACATTACGTTGTCATTAATCACTAAAACCAACCAGGGGCCTAGATGCTTTCACTGTACTCACATCCCCCTAGGTCAAGAACAGGTACCACAGGATGAGGCGTATGAAGGATGTTGTGATGAGTTCGTAAGTGGTCTAGGTCGTCGTCTCCGAGTCAACTATGGTTGCTGAATCGTTGTCTTTGTATGATGTAACTATTTAACTATTTTGTACAGAACTCCGTTATATATTAAAGATGTGACATTTGTTTCTGTGCCATGAGTCATCATATGTGTGAGACTTGATCCCAGTACACTTGGTGAAGTTTGCGCTTGGGCATTGGACCCCTAAATCCGGGTGTGACAGAAGTGGTATCGGAGCAATGTTAACTGTAGGACGAAACCTAGATAGAACTGTGTTGGTCACTTGTTCTCAAATGCTATGAATCAAGAACAAGGCAACGCAATTGTTAAGTATTAGAGACCTTTTTCTTCCGAAGCATTATCTCCTCACAGATATAATGATATATCATAAGACGAAGGATATGAAGAACATGCCTTCGTCATCATTTTATAGATAAACAAGAATGCAAAGAGATGAAAACAACAAGTGTATTCGATTTATTCATTCGTACTTGCATTTCACAGAACATGTATGAATGTTGACAAATCAGCCTGAACAGTACGGTGCTACTATTCATCTATTTATAGGCACGGGACACAGCCCGGGTAAAAATACATTTATGTCCCCAATATTCACTAATGATCGTAATACAAGTCATTAAGGACTAAATAGTCTTTTTCCCCTTCGATCAACATTATCATCATACTTCATCTCCGTTACGAGACTAAGCTGTTAATCTGGCGACAGCTTCAGCGTTTATTCTTATTATCCTTAGATCATATCTTCATCTTGCATGCCTTCATCATGAGAAAAAGACTTGCATCCTGAAGACGAAGCTCCCTGTAATGGCTTATGCTGAAAACAAATGGTTAATTATGTTTTTGAGGACCTTCGAAAGATGAAGGCCCCCAACAGTAGCCCCTCGCAGTATTAATTTGTTTTTATGTAACAAATTCAGACTGCAACGTGAACGAAGGCCTTTAGCCGAAGGTCCGAAAAACACCTTCCCTTCGCTAGAATATCGAATCATTCTGAACCGTGGGACCCACCTAGCTATGGGGCTCTGAGTATATATATAGAAGGCTGTGTCGCAAATATTTTTCGTGCCATCTAGCTTTCGTGATGCAGTTGTTATTTTAGTTTTTCTATTCTCTAAGTTCAATTGTTTGTGAGCTTTGGCTTTCTGCCGTGACCATCACCGAAATTTGAAGCTGAATTGTAACAAACAAAATCAGAATTTGAAGCTAAAATAAACAAGTTAAGGCAAGCATCTGCCGAAATAGCTGTCGACCTCATCACCGCTCAGGTGAGAATAGATGATCTCAAAGATGAAGTGAAACATGTGAGACAACTTAATGAAAACTATCCAATCTAGGCGGCAAATTGTTAACCCTTGGCAACAGATGCTATAATGAGTTAGCGAAGACTTCCCTCCTCTACTGGAGCTTCATCTAGAGAGAAGATTTTTTTGGATGGTGACTTGGAGGGCTTAATGCGGTGGGTGCTTAGCGAAACTCATGCCTATAAATGCATTCTCTCAGCACGAGAGGACTATTGCGCACGGATAGGCACCGAAGCACTACTTCGGTTTTGCTTAAGTTCAGGTGTAATCATTTGAAGATTTGCACCGACCCTGACTTCAAAGTTTTTATTGACCACATCTGAAGATCAACCGTTGAGGCTTCGGAGTGGTCTAAAAATTCTTGTCTGATATATGGAAGAGGGGCGGGAAGGAAATTAGTATCGAAGAATCTATAAATAACAGGGATAATGTTTGTATTTTGTTACCTTCATCTTACACATGCGGGGCGTACACACACTATGACTTTCAAACTTTTTGGCAGGCTCGTCAGGCTGCTGAAAAAGCTCTAGATATTAGACAGAAACTACAAGGAAAAAAATCCGAAGGTACTTACCCTTTTTCTCGCTTCTGCTATATTGCATTCATGTTTTGACAATAGTTTTCTAACTTTCGTTATGAATTTGCAGGTGATCATTGAAGTAAATCATACTGAAGCCGAGGTTAAGGATGGTGCTATTGAAGCCGAAGTAGTAGCTACCAGGGCCGCAAAGAAAGCCATAGATGATGTTGTTCTCAAAATTTGTGAGCAAATCTTTGACGAAGTGATGCACGACAACAAAGGGAATTGATGGAATGATGTGAAAAACATCTTTAGTTGTAATATTTTTGTTGGTACGAAATGTTTGAACACTTCGAAACTTTTCATGTGACTTGTAATATATTCGTACTTCTTGCTTCATTTTTGCTTCTCTACTTTCTTTTGTGATGTGTGAAATTTTATTTAACATGTGTTTTTTAGCCGAAGGCGAAAAACACCTTCCATTCTTTTCACACATTACAAAGGAATTCTTCTTTATAGAGATAGTTTCGAAGTAGGCTCAATTTATGTCGGTGTTTGATTAGGTGATTGAATCATAGCTCTGCATTCCCCTTGGGAACGATTTTAGGGCTTTTTCATCATTACTCAGGTGAATGAATCGTAGCTCTGCATTCCCTTAGGAACGACTTCGGAGCTTTTCTCACCGTTACTTCGTGTAGCTCTGCATTCCCTTAGGAACGACTTTAGAGCTTTTTCACTATTACTTAGGTGAATGAATTGTAGCTCTGCATTCCCTTAGGAATGACTTCAAAGCTTTTCCCACCATTACTTTGCTTAGCTCTGCATTCCCTTAGTAACGACTTCGGAGCTTTTTTCATCGTTCCTTTGGTGAATGAATCGTAGCTCTGCATTCCCTTAGGAACGATTTCAGAGCTTTTCCCATCATTACTTTGCGTAGTTCTGCATTCCCTTAGGAATGACTTCAGAGCTTTTTTCACCATTCCTTTGGTGAACAAAATGTAGCTCTGCATTCCCTTAGGAACGACTTCAGAGCTTTTCCCACCGTTACTTTGGTAAACAAAACGTAGTTCTACATTCTCTTAGGAACGACTTCAGAGCTTTTCCCACCGTTTCTTTGTGTAGCTCTCATTCCCTTAGGAACGACTTCGGAGCTTTTTTCACCGTTACTTTGGTGAACGGAACATAGCTCTGCATTCCCTTACGAATGGCTTCAGATCTTTTTTCATCGTTACTTTGGTGAACGAAACGTCTCATTACTACACTCAAAGGTACCAACTTATTACATTAATTTGCTGAATGTAAAAGAGTTTCTCAAATATGTAAATGCAGAGCAACTTCTTAATAGCTTCGGGTCTTAACTACCCAACCCCTTGAGGTCCTCAATATATATGCTTCGTCTCTGGGACCATACTGTTGATAGTATGTGTTTCGGATCCCTCCCTTATGTCCCTTTGCTGCAAATCTTGCATTGGGAACCTGGGATGACTGGAAGGCTCTTGCTCATAGGGAGGTGGTCCCCGGATGAAAGAAGCAGATGGTGACCATGCACTTATTACTGGATTGTTTGTGGTGTTTGAGGCCGAAGGTAAACTTAGTCTTGGCTCCGGTAACTAAGGTTGTACATATTGTGGGATATAAGTTGAACAATATGATGATGTACTGAACACATCTTTTGATTGGGAGGATGAGTGGATGACGAAGCAAGTTCCTTCTACTTATTGATAGTATGATGGCATGTTCTTCTGGTGTGACCTTTGTGCTCACCATAAAACAAGCAGAATGTTTTTGTTGGAGGTGCATTGAATCTACCACCAAAACTTCGCCCTCCACTTCCGCCTCTTAGAGCGGGAGGACGAAATGTGTTGTGTGAAGGTGGCTGCTAAGAGCTTGCTTGTTGGGAGCTTGCTTGCTATTGGTCCGACTAACCCTAGGACTGGGCCATCTTTTCCTCACCCTGCATTGGGTTGTGAATGCATCGAACATGCCTGGGGTAGAACCTTCCCCCGAAGCCCCTGGCTGCTTCGGTGCATCTGTGTAGCTCCTCCCTTCTTTGGCAGAAGTGATTGTCAGCTCTTATGTATTCGTCCATCTTCTGCAACAGTTTCTCAAGAGAGTGTGGATGTTTTCTTGCAAAGTATTGGGCTCCAGCCCTAGTCTAAGCCCTTTGACCATGGCCTCGGTGACAATGTCGTCCTGGACTGCTGGTGCCTAGGCTCGAAGACAAAGAAATATTTGGATGAATGACTAGAGGTACTCATCTTGGTCCTAAGTACACTGAAACAAGGTTTGTGCAGTAACTGGCTTTGACTGTAATCCTTGAAAGCTGGTGAGGAGCATCTCCATCAACTTTTTCCATGAAGTTATAGTTCTTGGTCAATGCGACGAGTACCAAGTCTGAGCCACATTCCTGATTGCCATGACGAAGGACTTTGGTATGACAGTTGAATTATGACCATACGAAGATATGGTAGCTTCGTAACTCATAAGGAATTACTTTGGATTATTTAAGCCATCATACATTGGCAATGTAGGGGGCCTGTATAGCCATGGCCATGGTGTCTCTTGCAACTCTGGTGTTAGTGGGGAAGCTTCGTCATATAGGAAATCTTGGAAGTTGACTTGATACGATCACGCCATTAAGCAATACGTTACAACCCCCAAGTCATGCCACATCAACTCAAGTTATAGATGTCCAAACAGTGCGGGCCGCCCGTTTGGCCCGTGGCACGGCACGAATTTAGCCCGGTCCAAACCCGGCCCAGCACGGTCGGTTACGGGCCCGGGCCGGCACGGCCCGTTTAGCGGGCCGGGTATGGGCAGATACGGCGGCCCGCGTGCTTTGGCCCGGCCCGGCACGATTAATGGGTCGGCCCGACGGCGGCCCGCATATTTGACAACACAAATGCAAGTAGCGCAGGCCCAATTCAATTAAATGGGCTGGGACCCTCTGCAAGTAGAGTAGGCCCGACGCTCGGCTCTCTGCTTAAACGGTAAGCCTAACCCTATCCCCGACCGCCGACCCCGAGTCCCGATTCCCCAACCCTGATGCCCTCTCTGCTCTCGGTATGGCGGCGGTGGTGCTGTTTTCTCTCTGCCCTCCGCCCCTCCCTGCTCGCGCTGCTCGTCGATCGTGCTCGCCCTGCTCGCCTCTGCGCCCTGCGGTCGATTGGGGATCTCATGCTCAGCTGTTTGCTTTGCTCGTCGCCTCGTCGGTCGTGCTCGCCTGCTCGGACTGCTCGCCTCTGTGCCCTGCTCGTCGGTCGTGCACTCGTGCTCGCTCTGCTCGTCAGTCGTGCTCGGCTGCTCGCCTCTACGCCCTGCGGTCGATTGGGGATCTCGTGCTCGGCTGCTCGCCCTGCTCGTCACCTCGTCGGTCGTGCTCGGACTACTCGCCTCTGCGCCCTGCTCGTCGGTCGTGCACTCGTGCTCGCCCTGCTCGTCAGTCATGCTCGGCTGCTCGCCTCTGCGCCCTGCTCGTCGGTCGTGCACTCGTGCTCGCCCTGCTCGTTAGTCGTCTCTGATGCTCCGGCTTTGAAAGGTCCGTCTCTACTCATTTACTGTCGTTAGCTTAATTCTGACGTTGTCTGTTTAATTCTGTCGTTAGCTTTGAAAGGCATGTGTTAGCTGTTTATAACCAAACATCATGTGTTAGCATGTGTTTAATTCTGTCAACAGATTCTGTTTATAACCAAACAACATGTGTTTTATAACCAAACAGATTCTGTTTAATTCTGTTTTAGCATGTGTTTAATTCTATCAACGGCATGTGTTAACAACATGTGTCAACAGCATGTGTTTAATTCTGTTTAATTCTGTGTTAGCATGTGTTAGCTATTTATAACCAAACAACATGTGCTAGCATGTGTTTAATTCTGTCAACAGATTCTATTTAATTCTGTTTATAACCAAACAACATGTGTTTATAACCAAACAACATGTGTTTTATAACCAAACAAATTCTGTTTAATTCTGTTTTAGCATGTGTTTAATTCTGTCAACAACGTCTGTTTAATTCTTTCAACATCATCTGTTTAATTATGTTTAATTCTGTCAACTGCATTGCAGTCGTTGAGGAACCGGAGGCGACAGTCCTCTAACCGGTTTAGCTCCTCGGGCTCGTGGTTAAAGTCGGGGTCATGGACCTTGACGCGGCTGCAGAGGAGGAGGAGCGCCGGCTTGAGGACTACAATGAGGCACAGGATGCTAGGTACTTCCTGGGGTTTGGTGACACCCATGGAGATCCTATTGAGGTTGATACTGTTGCCGGCTCTCAAATTGGCACTGGAACCGGATCCACTAGCCCGTCAGCAGCAGTCTCTAATCCTGATCAGGCTGCTGATGCTAGTGGTGGCAACATGAAGAAAAGGTCCAAGTGCTGGAATGACTTTGATGAATTGACTAAGATTGTGAATGGTAAGAAAGTCAGTTATGCTGCTCGTTGCAAGCACTGTAAGCAAACACTTACTGCTCGATCTACTTCTGGTACTGGTCATTTCCTTCGTCATAATTGCCCTGCTAAGAAAGCAAATGAACGCTCTGGGCAAGTCCAATATGTGCTTAAGTACAATACTGACAGTACTTTGCAATGTTGGGAGTACTCTGCTTCTATTGCTAGGACTGAACTGTGTCGTTTGATTGCTAGGGATGACCTTCCTTTATGGCATGGTTCTACTCCTGCTTTTCAATGTTATATCAATCGTTCTCATAACCCTAGATTTGTGCATGTTTCTAGACAGACCACTGCTAGGGACATGGTTAAATTTTATAACGAACGTATGGTCAACTTAATTGGAACTTTTAAAAATGATGTTGGTTCTGTTTGTCTTACTTCTGATATTTGGTCTGGCAAGGCAAAGGAGGATTACTTAAGCGTAGTAGCTCATTTTGTTAATTCTAAGTGGGAATTAGAAAAAAGATTGCTTGCACTTCGGCTAATTGATGGTAAGCATAGTGGTGTTAACATTGCTAATCTTGTAGCTACTGTTATTGATGAGTACAGTTTAACTGAAAAAGTGTTTGCTATAACTTTGGATAATGCTTCCTCAAATAATGTTGCCATGAAATTTCTACGACCTTTCTTGTGTGGTTACCTTGGTGTACCTGTTCCTGATAGTAGCCTTGGTACTGATGCATCTGATGATGAATTGTCTACTATGTTTTTGCATCAACGTTGTTCATGTCATGTTATTAATCTAATTGTTAAAGCTGGTTTGGATCCTATTAGAACATATCTTGATGACTTCAGAACTGCTATAACATTTTTAAATGCATCCAACCAACGAATAGCTGCATACAAAAGCTACTGTATGAGTATGGCTATTCGCCCTCGTAAATTTGGTGTTGACATGGATGTTAGGTGGAACTCTACCTATTTAATGATTAAACACTTGTTACCACACAAGTCCACCTTCTCTGTTTTTATCAAAACCCAGTATCCTTTGAATGAGGATGGGAGTCCTTTACTCACTGATAATCATTGGGCAATTGCTGAAAAAGTGTTATCTTTCTTAGAATTGTTTTATGAATCAACTGTTGCATTGTCTGGAGTCTACTATCCTACTAGTACTTTGATGTTGCATCACATTCTTAGGATAGCTAGACATCTAAATGCATTTGAGAATGATATATTGCTAAGATGTGCTGTTGTTCCTATGAAAGATAAATTCTTGAAGTACTGGAGAGACATTCCAATTTTGTATGCAGTTGCATTTATTTTGGATCCTAGAGCTAAAATGAGGGGTTTTAACAAAGTCCTTATCAAGTTATCTAGTTTAACTGGTGTTGATTACTCTAGGCTTCCATTTGATGTTCGTACTAAGCTAACCAAGGTATTTCAGTTGTATGAGACCAAATTTGGTGACACACGCATGCACGGCGCCCACCAACCATCATCTCACCTATCTGGTAAGAAAAAAATGGCATGGGATGACATTTATGGTGATGATGACCTTGATGGTGAGTTCTCTACTCCTCTGGGAAGAAGATCAGGTTCTTCTTCAACCCCTCAAGCTATGTGTACTGTTACATCTACCTCTGAGTTAGCTTCCTACTTAGACAGTGATACTATCACTAAGTTTGATGAGGACTTCAATGTCCTTTCTTGGTGGCATCAACATAAGTTAACTTATCCTATTCTTTCACTACTAGCTAAAGATGTCTTGACAGTGCCAGCATCTACTATTTCCTCTGAGTCTACCTTTAGTCTTGCTGGCAGGGTGATTGAAGAGCGTCGACGTCGTCTAGCTCCTGATATGGTAGAGATATTATCATGCATCAAGGATTGGGAACTTGCTGATGGTCACCTGCAACACAGTGTGGGTGAAGACACACAAGAACTTGAAGCTGAGCACGACAACCTATGGCTTGATGATCCAGCAACACAATCAGCTAGGGATGATGAAAATGCTTAGTCTTGCAACCTACTAGTCTTATGTTTTATGAGTTGTATTGAACTAATGATCTGTACACTGTAATGGACTGTAATGAACCTATAAACTTTGGAGCTGGGCTGCACTCTTTTTTCCTTCTTAGGGTTTTCTCACGAGGTGTGAGTTTTTACCTAAGAAGGTTTTTAATGAGGCGGCCATTGCACTAACAGCTCCTAATTATAATTTCATATCTGTGTTTGTGTACTATCCTATGAACAACCTGTTATTTCATGTGATCATTTCATATTTGTATTAATATGATATTATCTTGTGAATTGATAAATGAATTTTGTTGTCTTAATATATGTAAATAATATGTTATTATATGTGATTAATTCTATTAAATGTATGTATTTATATGCTGCTCTACTGTTGGTTCGGGCCAGTGGCCGGCCCGACACGATTTTTCCCTGTGCGTGCCGGGTTTGGGCATGTCCCTAGGCACGTGGGCCAGCACGACCCGGCCCGAAGCATTAACGGGCCGTGCTTGGCCCAGCCCTATTCGTACCGGGCCAAAACGGGTTCGGGCCGGGTCCGTGCGGAGTGGCCCGTTTGGACATCTATAACTCAAGTACAACAAACATCATCACCAACCCAAGTCTTTGATGGACCAATTACACGTAGCCGAGCTAAGAAGCTACAACAAGAGGTGCACGCGCTACTTTATGAATTTCAATTAAACACTAATGAGAACTTTATGCTACCTAAGTCGTACATGTTGATATTACTTAGGTTCACCAAAGAGGAAGGACAAAACATATCAAAGGCGAATCAGCAAGAAGAGTTATGTCCGAGTCAGTCCAGCGCAACAGAACCGTCCAGAAGAAACAGTCATATCTTTTGATTCCCAAAAGCTATGAAGGACCATAAGTACTTTTTGGAAATCTCTTGAAGTCTATTTTCAATGCTTCTAAAGCCGACTTAATTAAATCTACCAGAAAGGCAGCCGACCTACTTTAGTGCTGACTGGTTAGAAGGTCAACAGTCTGCTTGATGACCAAGTTTTCGTATTAAACTGCATCATTCTACGAAGTTCCATTAAGCATGCTATATATGGTGAGAAAGCTTATCAAGTCAGCTTTCCAACGCAACCAGTCCCACGTCATTTGGAGATACCTAGGAGAAGTTATTATCAAAATACTGAAGACTGCGCAGAAGTCAAACAGACACTCGGAATTCAGTTCTGCAGATCTCCCGAAGAGGCTCCTTCACATTAGCACGTGAAAACACTTTTGTTTCGTGTTTATACCTCTCTAAGGCTGGTTGTTACTAGTATAAATACCCCCTATGTCTATGATGTAAGGCAGCTTTTAATAATCTAAAACAGAACCCCTTTGTTCAGCTGTGTGCTAACAAATATTGATAGTGATCTCTACCCCTTTGCTCTTGTGAATTCCTTCGCGGGATTGCAGAAGCGGCGGCTTCATCCGCTCCCAATTGGTGCTCCTACTCCCTTCGAGGTCTCCTCGATTGATTGTAGGTTGTGTTGGTTGGTTCTTTGAGAGTGTGGTTGGGCGAATCTTCGATTCAGGCTGCCGGTTAAAGACAGTGGTTGGCTTCGAGTTTTATTTGTAAGGTTGCACTAGTTATCGCTGCTTGCAGCAAGTTATCTTGGCTTCTTTGAAGCTAGTTATCTGAAGATTGATCCTATGTCGTGAAGATCGGGCATCGTGACGCATCATCTGGTATCAAAGCCTCAGTTGCTACGGTAGGATTCTTTACCCTTAGCTACATATATTTTGTGTTCGTCCTATCCACCAAAAAAACCATAAATTATTTTTGCCATAGCCTTTTGTTTCAATCTGTTGTTCCAGTGAGTTTTGTTAAGTTTCAGTCCTTAGAATCTTTGCTTAGTTGCTGGTCACTCTATCCTTTGTGTTTCCTTTGAGCCTCTTATATATATCTGAAAATATCCACAAAAAGAAAAATCTGAAAACCCTCATCATTTCCTTCGCGTTAACTTTGATCTTATTTAAGTTATAGCTGCTGGTTGAGTTCTTTGATAAGTATTATAAAGTGTGCAATATTCTATCAGATCTCTGTGTTTAGTTCTATAAAAAAGAGTATAAAAAAGTGCCAAAAAAAGTGTTGAACAAAATTGTGAAAAGAAAAGTAGAACAATCAGTTTGTTTATGTGCACAAGTGCTGAAAGTTTTATCAAGTTGTTCAATCAGTTTGCTATTGTCATTTGGTGCAAAATTTTGGTTGGATCTGATTGCAACACTTGCATTCCAATCATACTCCTTGTCTGCATCAAATCTGAAATTTCTTGCGCTTGTGTTTGATCTATTTACATCACTCGTATCTTGTGGTCAGCACTAAGCAGGGAACTTCTAGTTGAATGGTTATTTAACTTTACAACAACTAGGATTCAGATTGCATCCCTTGTTTATTATTCCCCACCAAGTTCCACATATAAGCCATCGTAATCGGTACTCTGGTCTTGTATTCGCTTAACCACCACTTTCTTGTTACCACCACACATTTTCTTGCAACCCGCAGGGAACTCATAAGAGCTTTGGTTGGTAAGAGTGGTGAGGTTGTGAGATTCTATATAGCTTCATATTCCACCTATATTTGTTGCCTTGTCGCCACTAATTTCGCAGGAAGATGGATCCCAACGTTGAGATTGAAGAATGTGTCACCATGATACAATTCAATGAGCTCAAACAAAGCATAGAAGCCAAGCAAGATCTGTTGGCACAAGATCTTCAGACACTTATGGCTGAAATCAGAGGTCGTCGTCGACTCCCTGACGGTGTAAGAAACCATGATGAAGATGGGGAAGAAGGTGAAGGAAATTATTCTAGAAGGGCAAGTGAACATGGGAGGAGAAATCAATGTGCTGCACGTGGTAGAGGAAGAGGTCGGAATCAAAGAAATGATGACAATGAGGAATCTGAATTTGGGAATGATGATGATCAGTCCCAACATCGCTATGGTCGTCGTCATCATAGAGGCGTCAACCAAGAAGAGAGATTTGGGAAACTTAAGTTTACCATGCCAAAGTTTGATGGTAGATCTGATCCTGAAGATTATTTCACATGGGAATTGAAGGTGGAGAAAATCTTCCGCCTACATAATTATTCAGAGGAGAAGAAACTTGCAATGGCATCTCTTGAGTTTGAAGGATATGCTCTGATTTGGTGGGAGCAACATCTTTGTGATCGTGAAGAAGATGGAGAGGACCCTATTATTACATGGCAAGAGATGAAGCGAGAAATGAGAATTCGTTTTGTGCCGAAGCATTATCGGCGTGATCTTTTTGATAAATTGCAGAATCTGAGGCAAGGAAGTTTCTCTGTTGAGGAGTATTATAAGGAGATGGAGAAGGTCATGATTAGAGCCAATGTGTATGAAGACGAAGAGCAAACCATTGCACGTTTCATGGCTGGGTTACACCGAAACATTCAGCGTATTGTTGAGTTTCAGCCATACCAAAGTCTTATTGAATTGGTACATTAAGCCACCAAAGCTGAACGCCAGCTGCAACAAGATGCTAAGAGCAGCAAGCCCTTGTCATATGGTGCACGAACCATGACTGGAGGAAGCAAATCGATCTCAAGGTTTACTGCTGCATCCTCAGCGACAAAAGGATCAACTGGAGGCTTGCGATCCAATATTCAAGGCAATTCTAGTGGAAAGAACGGTGCTGCTCCAAACACGAGTTATAAACCAGCAGCATCCACTTCAACATCAGTGGGTTCAACAGCCAAGAGTAGTGGTATTCAGTGCTTCAAGTGTGGAGGTCGAGGTCATATCATAAAGGAGTGTCCAAATAATCGTGTGATCCTTGTGACTGATGATGGAGAATATACATCAGCTAGTGAAGAGGAAGCTGAAGCAGGAAATGAAGATGACATTGATAAATCTGAAGAACATACGGGATGTGAATTTGAGCATGGTACTACTCTTGTGGTTACACAAATCTTGAGTGTTCAAATGAAAGAATCTGAAATTGGGCAGTGACATAATCTTTTTAAAACGCGAGCAAAAGTGCAAGACAAAGTAGTAGAGGTGATCATTGATAGAGGGAGCTGCCATAATCTTGCAAGTCGTGAGATGGTTGAAAAGCTTGGTTTGAAGTTGCAGCGACACCCTCATCCATATCATGTCCAATGGTTGAATGAATCGGGATATATCAAGATTGGTTATAAGGTGAAAGTTCCGCTCAAGATTGGAGAGTATGTTGACACAGTGGAGTGAGATGTTGCACCCATGTCTGTGTGTCACATGCTGCTAGGAAGACCTTGGCAATATGACCGATATTCTCAGCATTGTGGAAGAACAAATCAATACACGCTAGATCTGAAAGGGAGAAAGTTTGTACTCAAGCCTATGACCCCTCAACAAATCATGGCTGAACATTTACAAAAGAAAACTGAAATTAGTGCAGCAAGTAGAGGAGGAGAAGACCAAAAGAAATTGAGTGCCATCCACCATTCGGTGAGCGAGTGCTACAAGCCAAATTCAAGAGATAAAAGGAAGGAAGAGGGAGAACATCTAGTTATGCTAGCCACAAAATCTGAGCTGAGAGAAGTGAGGAACAACCCATATCAAGTACTCTTTGTACTTGTGAACAAAGATGTTTTGATTTCTCTTAATGACATAACATCTCTTCCTAGTGTTGTGGATGACTTTTGCAGGACTTTGAAGACGTGTTTCCACAAGAAACACCGGCTGGACTACCTCCAAATCGAGGGATTGAACATCAAATCGATCTTATTCCAGGGGCTGCACTTCCTAATCGTCCACCATATCGAACCAATCCTGAAGAAACTAAGGAAATACAAAGGCAAGTGCAAGAACTTCTTGATAAAGGTTTTGTTCGTGAAAGCTTAAGCCCTTGTGCTGTTCCTGTGATTTTAGTACCTAAGAAAGATGGATCTTGGAGGATGTGTGTTGATTGTAGAGCTATAAATAATATTACCGTTCGCTATCGCCATCCTATTCCACGGCTAGATGATATGCTTGATGAATTAAGTGGTTCCACAATTTTTACTAAAATTGATTTGAGAAGTGGATACCATCAAATAAGAATGAAAACTGGAGATGAATGGAAGACTGCATTTAAAACAAAATTTGGGTTGTATGAATGGTTAGTGATGCCCTTTGGGTTGACTAATGCTCCTAGTACTTTTATGAGATTAATGAACCATGTCTTAAGAACTTTCATTGGAAAATTTGTTGTTGTCTACTTTGATGATATTCTAATTTACAACAAGTCTTTTGATGAACATGTGAAACACATTCGACAAGTTTTAGATGAGCTTAGAAAGGAGAAATTATTTGCTAATCTTGAGAAGTGCAGTTTTTGCACAGACCATGTTGTGTTTCTTGGTTTTGTTGTTTCAGCAAAAGGAATAGAGGTGGATCAATCCAAGGTGAAAGCCATCAAGGATTGGCCAGCTCCAACGAATGTAAGTCAAGTAAGAAGTTTTCATGGTCTTGCTGGTTTTTATAGAAGATTTGTGCGAGATTTCAGTACCATCGCTTCCCCTTTAAATGAATTGACAAAGAAAGGTGTTGAATTTAAATGGGGAAACTCACAAGAAGATGTTTTTCAAGAATTGAAGAAACGTTTGACTGAAGCACATGTACTTATTCTTCCTGATTTCACTAAAACTTTTGAAGTAGAATGTGATGCTAGTGGGATTGGGATAGGAGGAGTTTTAATGCAACAAGGAAAACCTATAGCATATTTTAGTGAAAAATTGGGAGGTGCTCAATTAAATTATTCTATGTATAACAAAGAATTATATGCTTTGGTCCGAGCGCTTGAAACATGGCAGCACTACTTATGGCCAAAAGAGTTTGTTATTCATTCCGATCATGAAGCTTTTAAGTATTTGAAAGGGCAAGACAAACTAAACTGTCGCCATGCCAAATGGGTTGAGTTTATCGAAACATTTCCATACATTGTGAAATATAAGAAAGGTAAGGACAATGTGGTCGTTGATGCCTTGTCTCGAAGGAATGTGTTGTTGAATCAACTAGAGGTAAAAGTTTTGGGTCTTGAAAATTTGAAAGAAATGTATAATGATGATTTAGAATTTTCAGAACCATACAATCATTGTAAAGATGAAAAAGGTTGGGAAAAATATCATATACATGATGGATTTTTGTTTAGAGCTAACAAACTTTGTGTACCAAATTCTTCGGTTAGATTGCTTTTATTGCAGGAGTCACATGGAGGAGGTCTAACAGGTCATTTTGGACAAAAGAAGACTTATGAAATGCTCAGTGATCATTTCCATTGGCCCAAGATGAGGAGAGACGTCATCAGATTTATGGAGCGTTGTGTCACCTGTCACAAAGCTAAGTCAAAATTGAACCCTCATGGTTTATATACTCCTTTACCCGCTCTTAAAATTCCTTGGGAAGACATAAGCATGGATTTTGTTTTAGGACTACCAATGACTCAAAAAAAGAGAGATTCTATTTTTGTTGTGGTTGATAGATTTTCAAAAATGGCTCATTTTATCCCATGCAACAAGAGCGACGATGCTTCACATGTTGCCAATTTGTTTTTCAGAGAAATCTTGAGGCTACATGGAGTGCCCAAGACCATCGTATCTGACCGTGATGTGAAATTTGTGAGCTATTTTTGGAAAACATTGTGGGCAAAGCTTGGGACTAAACTTTTGTTCTCCACAACGTGCCACCCCCAAACTGATGGACAAACTGAAGTGGTGAATCGTACATTGTCAATGATGCTGCGAACAATGGTAAAGAAGAACTTGAAGGATTGGGAGAAATGTTTGCCACACGTGGAGTTTGCTTATAACAGGGCACTACGTTCTACAACTAATTTATGCCCCTTCGAAATTGTATATGGGTTCAAACCTATTGCTCCGATAGATTTGTTGCCCCTTCCATTGCAGGAAAGAACCAATATAGAAGCTTTCGAGCGTGCTGCATACATAAAAAAGATACATGAGAAGACTAAGGAAGCAATTGAGCTCAAAGCAGTGCGCAAGGCTACAAGCATGAACAAGCATAGGAAGAAAGTGTTATTTGAACCAGGGGACTTGGTTTGGATTCACTTGCGCAAGGAGCGTTTTCCTGAGCAGCGCAAATCCAAATTGATGCCACGAGGGGATGGTCCATTTCGTGTTCTTGCCAAGATCAATGATAATGCATACAAGATAGATCTTCCACCAAGCTATGGTGTGAGCAACACGTTCAATGTTGCTGACCTCTTACCATATACAAGTGAAGACACTTCAGAGTTGAGGACGACTCCTTTTCAAGGGGAGGAGGATGATACGACCACGCCATTAAGCAATACGTTACAACCCCCAAGTCATACTACATCAACTCAAGTACAACCAACATCATCACCAACCCAAGTCTTTGATGGACCAATTACAAGTAGCCGAGCTAAGAAGTTACAACAAGAGGTGCACGCGCTACTTTATGAATTTCAATTAAATACTAATGAGAACTTTATGGTACCTAAGTCGTGTATGTTGATATTACTTAGGTTCACCAAAGAGGAAGGACAAAACATATCAAAGGCGAATCAGCAAGAAGAGCTATGTCCGAGTCAGTCCAGCGCAATAGAACCGTCCAGAAGAAACAGTCATATCTTTTGATTCCCAAAAGCTATGAAGGACCATAAGTACTTTTTGGAAAGCTCTTGAAGTCTAGTTTCCAATGCTTCTAAAGCCGACTTAATCAAATCTACCAGAAAGGCAGCCGACCTACTTTAGTGCTGACTGGTCAGAAGGTCAACAGTTTGCTTGATGACCAAGTTTTCATATTAAACTGCATCATTCTACGAAGTTTCATTAAGCATGCTATATCTGGTGAGAAAACTTATCAAGTCAGCTTTCTAACGCAACCAGTCCCACGTCATTTGGAGATTCCTAGGAGAAGTTATTATCAAAATACTAAAGACTGCGCAGAAGTCAAACAGACACACGAAATTCAGTTCTGCAGATCTCCCGAAGAGGCTCCTTCACATTAGCACGTGAAAATACTTTTGTTTCGTGTTTATACCTCTCTAAGGTTGGTTGTTACTAGTATAAATACCCCCCGATGTCTATGATGTAAGGCAACTTTTGATAATCTAAAGTAGAACCCCTTTGTTCAGCTGTGTGCTAACAAATATTGAGAGTGATCTCTACCCCTTTGCTCTTGTGAATTCCTTCGCGGGATTGCAGAGGCGGCGGCTTCATCCGCTCCCAATTGGTGCTCCTACTCCCTTCGAGGTCTCCTCGATTGATTGTAGGTTGTGTTGGTTGGTTCTTTGAGAGTGTGGTTGGGCGAATCCTCGATTCAGGCTGTCGGTTAAAGACGGTGGTTGGCTTCGAGTTTTATTTGTCAGGTTGCACTAGTTATCGCTGCTTGCAGCAAGTTATCTTGGCTTCTTTGAAGCTAGTTATCTGAAGATTGATCCTACGTCGTGAAGATCGAGCATCGTGACGCATCATGACTGGTTCATGACAAAGATTGTCTTGGTTGAAGCCCTCGTAATTCTGGTCCCTATAGTTGTTCTTGTCCTGCGCTTCAATGTTGCACATTTCTTCAGTTGCTTCGTCAATCTTTTTCTGAAGTTTAGAAAGACGAAGAACCTTATCCCTGCACTTCTCTTGATCAAGTTCTTGGTCATGTGGTTCTTGGCTGATAGCCTTCCTCTTTTGGTTTCTTGCCTCCCTAAGGAGAGCTTCGTCCCCTTGGTTGGTGTCCAAGGTCCCGAGGACGGAGCCGGTTGTTGTTGCCTTCTTCGGTGGCATGGTGAGAGTTATGGTCGTGAGATCATCGGAGGTGGATGCCAATGTTGGTACTTGATTTCAATTCCCCTAAAGGCATTAAAGATCAAGGCAACATAAGTTAGTTGTAAAGACCTTCGTCCTTTGATGTAACACTTTCCTCGAAGTGTTAGAACAAAGGATGAAGGTTTTTAAAGAGAAACATAGTGAGGTAATATGAAAAAGAAAATGTAGAGATCTATACGAAACTCATCTCTTACACCTTAACATTTTATTCCATCTCTTCTGATATCGTACAAATTTACAAACATACTTTTGTCTCCTTGACATAGGATGGCACGAAGGTTCTTCGAAGGCTAAGCAACACGAAGTTATGGCCCTTAAAAAGGTACTTTATACAAGGCATTGTTGACCTATTTATAAAGAAGATGAACTGCCTTTGTACAAGATTACAATCATTGCCTCTCAAGGCTTTTTTTTCGAAAACGCAGGAGAGCTGCGTATCATTATATTAAGAGGAAAAAAGGTGAGGATATGAAACCTCATACAAGCCAAACAAACCCACACACCCACACGCACTCAAGGATAGCTAGGAGTACAATGATATTATGTGTAGTTCGGTGAGAACATAACTAGTCCTCCCGTCAGCAAAGTGAAACCCCCTCCTCTAGGCTTGTTACAGTGGTGGGTGATGCACGTCGAGACCCAATGAATTGGACTTAATCATCACCATCTGCGCCCGCATCTTTGCTTGCACCGTCCGACTGTGATTTCTCTGGAGTGTCAAAGATGAGATTAAAGCTTGGCATTTAAAACTGTTATGCATGGAACTTTG
The DNA here is from genome assembly GCF_902167145.1 of Zea mays. Taxonomy (NCBI): domain Eukaryota; kingdom Viridiplantae; phylum Streptophyta; class Magnoliopsida; order Poales; family Poaceae; genus Zea; species Zea mays. The sequence goes on from NC_050099.1 coordinate 116,357,847, forward strand.
TGGCTGCCTTTTTATTTTAGTATTACACGGTGCCTTCTTTCCAAGGTATGGCGTATCTTCGCTATTAGGGATTGCAGTCTTATCAGAGGGGTTCTCGGCGTGCCATGCGTGTTATCAGTTTCTGACTGGGGTGCCGCTGGTGGGGTTAGGATTCGGGGAGATCTTAGAGGTGGTGAAACTGTTCAGAGAAACCCTGGTTCATACCTTTAGTGGGTTCAGACTAGAATTTACGTCCAGGGACGGGGGAGGAGCGCCACTAAGCAGACTCCTGCTCCAAGTGCTGGGTCTACTTGTTGCTTTGAACGAAGAAAAGGGGCAATTGAACATTGGAATTCCCCTTCGACGTCGGGGAAACCGGCTCACAGTAGCTCTGGGTCGGTTACAGAAAGAAGGGCTGGAATTCAATCTGACCAACGGCGCGGCGCTTCGATTACTAAGGGTAAGGGAGCGCATCAGTCTCTACTTATTCTACGCCTTACAGGCTAACCCGAAAGAGGATAAGATAAATTTTTGGTTCTTCCAACATCTGGTAAGGAGAAGAGCTTTGGGTTTCCTAAGGGGAGCCCCACCAAGCGGGTTGAAAAGCCTCCACTCGAGTTTAATTAAAACCCTAGTCAAAGAGATACCCGAACTTATGGGGGAAGTGAGGCAGAAGCAGGAATCATGTCCTTTCTTTAGCTCGCTGGTGTGAGCTGAGCTTGGCTATCCGAGCCAAGGAAAGATGTCAACCAATGGACAACGTACATAGTAAAGATCGTGTATTTACAACGGAATAGTATACAAAGGAATTCTTCGAACACATATAGGTTACCAGGATACCTAACAAACTTCTCAAAAACCCAAACAGGAAGAACCATTACCCTTACTAGTACCAAGGCTAGAGATCCGGATTTGAACCAAGGAATGGAATCAAATGCAACAAGAAAAAGGTATGAATGAACCGTTAGAAACAAGCTAAGATATCTGGATTGCCAATCAAAGGAAGTAAGAAACTATTCTCTTCTCTTTTCTTTTCAGGTTCTAGTATACGCCTACATAAAGAGAAACCTTAACCTTGCTTGCTTGTCTTGTAACTGGAAACCATAGACCCAGAAACCGTATCAAACCATATCAAATAATAGGAAGAAGCAGGAATGGAAACATAAACCGTCAGAACCACGGAAAGAGATCCTGATTCCCAATCTTTGGCTGTAAGAAACAGAAGGATGATTCAGTATACTAGACTAGCACATCTCGATACCCCTTTCCTTTAGCCAAGAAAAATAGACACGATGTCGTTTTATTTTTTCGCATTGGAAAAGACTATCCATAACCTATGTCCCTAACCGGATTCTGTGTCAGAAAGCGTGAATCTTTATTGCATTCGATGCTCTGCCTTCGCCCAAGCGGTCTCCAGGGAAGGAAGCCAATAATGGGTGTGTCAGGGTGGAATAAAGAAATAGGAAAGAAAAGCCTATCAGTAAAGAGAGAACCCTTACCAAGAAACGGCTTCCACCAAGGTAATGAATACTACCTCTCAAGCAAGGGAAACCTATGAAGACAGAAAAGAGAACCCTAAAGGTTAGAGCCAAGGCAAGAAAGAATGCTAAACCTAAGAACCTGTCCTTTAAAGGTTATACGAAGATAGAAAACTTACCCAGACCAGAAAACACATTCCTTAGAACCATAGGTCTATTCAACGAACAAGTCCGGAGCCGGGCATAGTAAAATACTTATTACTAGCCTCCTCTGGGCCTCGCTTACACCCTATCCGCATAAACCCACGGAACCTTTTTCATGTGTGCCTAACCAACTGGTTCATGTTTTCAAGTAGTATTTCTCGGTTATGAATCACGAGTCTCAACTCAGAGTTGCTCTTTCTTTTACCCGGATATTGCAATGGACGAAGTAGACAGTCAGGTATTTGGATGCTACCGTTCGAGATTGTGAAGTCGTCTGGTCCACTTAGCTTCTGCACGATCTAGAGTTTCCAATACTACTTACTTTTACTTTACTAGAAACGAGAGAGCAATACGAACGAAGACCAATCCATAGGCCCTACTGCGCATTCTCCTAGCTAGAAAACTGTTCTATCGAGACTGCCCACCTCATATTTGCGAGCGAGGGATGAAGCAGTAGTACGGACTAGAGGCGACTGTTACAGCCACCTTCACTGCAACTTCTAATCAATATAGATCATAATGAAAAGCAAGGGTATGTGTTTGATTTGCCCCATGGTGGTAGCTTTCCATGAATTAACGTAGAAGCAACCATCCGAGTACGGGAAACCCTGAGTTTACTTTACTTTACGATACTTTATGAAACGAAGGAAAATAGCAATGGAATGGAATAATGCTATCCGTATGCTATTGATATTCCTAGCGCTATCCCTTTTCTTTGCAAAGAAGCCCCTTCCCTTAATAAATTGAAAACATCATAAGGCTTTACTAAAAAAAGTCAGATTTGGCTCGGGTGCATCAAAACTTGCAACCCTCAGAGTATCCTGATATTGATGAGGTGGCCTTTTCCTTTGCCCTTTTTCTTTCGCCCTTTAACCCGGAAGAAGAACGAAGAGGATCTTGTCCAAAAGATGATGTCGGATATTTTATTTAAGTGATGCCAAAAAGCGCTAGCTTCTAGTCTAAGTCTGAAAAAAGGAAGGGAGAATGAAAATTAGATGGAATCATCACTTTCATAAAAAGTAAATCCAAAGAAATAATATTGAAATTATCCTTTGCCGAACCACATTCCTTGCCGGGATCAATCAGCAGGCTAATGCAATCAGAGGTGGGTGGGAGTGAAGTAGGTTTCGCGAGCATACACCCATATACTAAATATGTGGTGAGCATCCAATTCGTTGAGAATCGAGATGGTAGGTAGGGCATTGTGCTCAGTGAGTGAGGCATGCTCTTGCCTTCTTTTAGTGCTTCTTTAGTTACCCTACACACACCATTGAGTTCACGTGATCTTTGTGCGTGCCCAAAAAGTTCTAACTAAAGAACTTTAAACCGAAAGCAGACCGAATAAGTAGTTGTTGAAGTAGCTCTTTTGTCAAGTAGTAGCTCTTTGACCCAAGCCTCCTAATATATATAATAGCTTTTTGCTTTATCTTTAAAGAGGTTAGAGGAGGGGAATCAAAAGAATGGAGTCAGATCCACCTTCATACATAAGTAGAAGTGCTAGTCTAGGCATGTTCCTTTCAAAGAGGATCGATCAGTGTAAGTCCCTATAATCTTTATTTTTATAGGCTAGCTTCAATACGTCTGGGCCAAGGGCTTTCAAATCCAATATCCCTTCCTCGCTCCGCCCCTCATCCACAAAGCTTACAAAAAGAAGGAATTCCAGATAAGGGAGCCACTTCGTGTGTATACGTGGAACTACCAAGTCTGAATTGGGCAAATAGACGACATCAAAAGTCTAAAAAGAATCTCAGAGGAGGACCGAAGAGAGTAAGTGATCTTTTTCCCTAAGCTATAAAACAGGAGTAGTCAATCCACTTGGGATACTTTCCCGTTGTGCGCCTCTTCTTTCTTCCATTGTTTCATTTTATCCCGCTCACTGCCCTATGGACCGCATTCATCGATATTGGAATGAATTCATAAAAAATGATAACTAGGGCGTAGCGTAGCATAAAAGAGAATGAATAGTAGCCTACTTAAAGCAAGCTTTCATAGGCCATGTTACTCTTTACTCGGCTGTTCGTTCAAGAAAATCAAATCAAGTACAAGTAGTAGTACCAACAGTCTCATGCAAATAAATCGTTCATCCTTGGAGGGTGTTTTTACTTGTAAAGAAAGTTTTTATCAAAGGTGTGATTCTCTCCTCTTACAATAGCCTGTGAGAATGCCAGTGCCCAACTATTCTGTCTCGATCTTAAGCTTAAGTAAGAATGATAAGTCTTCGAGGCAATAAAAGCATAAATCGCCATCACCAGTCATTAAGTAAGGGTCGATGAAATTGGGGGGCTTTCGTTGAAGATCTCAGTTCTTTCACGCATATGGAGTCAGTCCATCCCGAGCATCACAAGCTTCCTGAACCTTTTCCTTCACACAGTGATGAGGTAGTCGAATTCCTATATGTCGATAACTTGTGTAAAAGCTCTTGTAGAAGTAAGAGTCCCTCTGAGATCTTTCGTTAGCCCGAACGAACACTCTTCCTCTGAGATAGAATCAAATAAGTGACAAATGAATGGTAACACATGGTACCTATCCGTGGTCGGGAAATGCTTTGTGCCTTGTGTCCTTGCTTTGCTCTACCGAAGGATGACGCAAGGTTTTTCTAACAACAGTGTTCGGTTACCATATCTTTGAATGACAAAATGCCCGGTCCTCCAATCGTTAGAAAGAACCTTCCTTCTTATATTATATCTACTAGAAGATCTATGCGTCGGTATTTAGTAGTTCAATGAAATAGAAGGTCTCGATAAGTTCGAAAGTCGATAGAAAATCCGTCTTTAGTCTATAGATAATCCATCTGTCATCAGAAAGGATTTGATGGCTTACTTCTTGAGTATGACACTCTTCTCAATCCTCTCCTGGCACAACTACCTTCGAGTCCGTGCCTTTCTATTAGCAGGATTGGATTATGCGACCGCACCCTTTGCTCTCAAGCCTTTCAGGTTCAGTTTCAGTCTAGAGGCTAGGAGTGAGGCTCTTTTCCTACAGTTTCCGGGAATAACTACCTTTCCGATCCGATATTATAAGTGTAGGATTGGCAAAGTATTCGGTGCACTAGATCCTAAGGCCGCAGGCTTAACTCAACGATTTCCGCTCTTAAGGGAGAGAAGCATATAGGAAGGCCTGGCCAGAAAGTTCCGGGAGTATAGGTCAAGCAGGGAGAGACCGATGAGTCAAAAGAGTACCCAGGCTATGATTCTCAAACTCTTACTACTAACACTAGGGTTGGGTTGTCAAGTACTCGGCTTCCTTTACCTGTCTATCCCTACCTTTCCTTTCGAACAACGGAACAGCGTCACACCTTACGGAAATGGATTTCGCTTCTTCTTTTCCTTGTGCAAGCGGGCAAGGCCCAAAATCCATTCTATGCAAAAGCAGCTACCCCCTGGGAACACCTTTAGACAGACAGAAACCGAAGCACTATGATTGTCATGAGAAGGTGGTGTGCTTTTACCTATTGAAAAGAAGAAAGTGTTCTTGAGTCGAAGAAGCAGGTTCAATCTCACTCGGATTGCCACCAAAACCTGTATAAACAGCTTCAACGAGAACAGCGAGCGCCTCCTGCTCAACATAAAGTGGCCTACGAAGACAAGTGTGAGGAAATGCTTACACTGAAGCTTCCACTCCCATATGGGCAAGAAGAGCTCCTTCTCTTTTTGCCAAAGCAAAGAAGAGCCATTGTCTCCCGTACTCGTTGATTGGAAATCAAAGAAAAGAAGAATGTTCAACTGAAAACAGAAGCAAACCAAACAGGAGTAAGTGGAAGAGTTTGAAGTTCTTTCTTTTTATAATAGATCTATGCTGTAGTTCCGTAGCAGTGAATATCCTCCGCAAAGGAAATATTCGTATTCATATTTTAGTAGAGGAGGTTCCGCCTTGCCTCAACCTTAGCGTATCTCGGCTATGTCCCAATCGTTAAAACTCTCGATTTGAATGCACTTTTACAAGCAACAAGAGTGCAATTGGCAACTGCCTCATATCGTTCATCTAATGATGTGGTATACAACTATAAAAAAAATAAAATCTTTACATTGATCATATCCATGGCATGGGTCGTATCAGAACAAACAAGGAAAATATTCATTAGCAAAAGCACCCGAAGCTTTGAAGCAGATGGATCAACATAACCACAATTGACCCTGTTTTCCACCTACTAGCAGCAGGAGTATTCATTTTGTTCTGGAACACTTCCCAAATCGATATACGAAGAAGGGAAATCTCAGTATTTAAGTAAGAGATTTTTTATACGTATGCTAATCCATGCATCTGGAATGATACTTGCATAGGAAAGAAAGGAGTGTGTTTAGCGAGTAATAGGAGAAAGGAGTGTGTATGGCTAGGTAAGAGAGAACAATAAAGGAATCAACACCTGCGTATCGTTCCATTCACTAGTACTGTACAACTACTACTAGCTTGTAACACTCACTAGCAAAAGTCATTCTATTCATCGATACAGACTACTAGGGCTGAATACATACGTTACTCTCATAGTTTCACAAGGTTTAGAGAACTACTAGTTCTGTTTCATTCTACTAGTCGTTCCAATAGCACGGAATTCCCATCTCTTGTACCGGGACCAGTAAGACCTATTCCTTCTCTTTCTGTCTAGCTTGAGGAATCATGGTGGACTTTTCTTTCTGTTTAGCTTTACTTATCAAAGACTTCTCCCCCCTGCGGTGAAGGAAGAGGCCTGGCACGACACACAAGTCGGGAGACATCACTCCTCAATAAAATAAGCCCTTAGGCGATTGAAGTGAGGCAAAAAGCACACCACCCTCGAGTGAACTATAGAACAAGGGAACTTGTGAACAGTTCTATTGAAGGGTATGAGTAGGCGTTGAGCTCAGGACTGCAAGTAGAGTAGCTGCTTTGCTTGGTACGAGTCAACTTTCTTCTTTCTTTTCCTTGCTTCCAGAAATACCTACCTTCAAAAGCAAAACCTACTTCCTTTACCAACAAGGG